>NW_022631033.1:10276706-10450434 GCF_010015895.1 Lontra canadensis
GTGTTGAGTTTGCTAAGTTCTTTATAGATTCTGGACACTAGCCCTTTATCTGATATGTCGTTTGCAAATATCTTCTCCCATTCTGTCAGTTGTCTTTTGGTTTTGTTAACTGTTTCCTTTGCTGTGCAAAAGCTTTTGATCTTGATAAAATCCCAATAGTTCATTTTTGCCCTTGCTTCCCTTGCCTTTGGCGATGTTCCTAGGAAGATGTTGCTGCGGCTGAGGTCGAAGAGGTTGCTGCCTGTGTTCTCCTCAAGGATGTTGATGGATTCCTTTCTCACATTGAGGTCCTTCATCCATTTTGAGTCTATTTTCGTGTGTGGTGTAAGGAAATGATCCAATTTCATTTTTCTGCATGTGGCTGTCCAATTTTCCCAACACCATTTATTGAAGAGGCTGTCTTTTTTCCATTGGACATTCTTTCCTGCTTTGTCGAAGATTAGTTGACCATAGAGTTGAGGGTCTATTTCTGGGCTCTCTATTCTGTTCCATTGATCTATGTGTCTGTTTTTGTGCCAGTACCATGCTGTCTTGATGATGACAGCTTTGTAATAGAGCTTGAAGACCGGGATTGTGATGCCACCAACTTTGGCTTTCTTTTTCAATATTCCTTTGGCTATTCACAGTCTTTTCTGGTTCAATATAAATTTTAGGATTATTTGTTCCATTTCTTTGAAAAAAATGGATGGTATTTTGATAGGAATTGCATTAAATGTGTAGATTGCTTTAGGTAGCATAGACATTTTCACAATATTTATTCTTCCAATCCAGGAGCATGGAACATTTTTCCATTTCTTTGTGTCTTCCTCAATTTCTTTCATGAGTACTTTATAGTTTTCTGAGTATAGATTCTTAGCCCATTGGTTAGGTTTATTCCTAGGTATCTTATAGTTTTGGGTGCACTTGTGAATGGGATTGACTCCTTAATTTCTCTTTCTTCTGTCTTGTTGTTGGTGTAGAGAAATGCGACTGATTTCTGTGCATTGATTTTGTATCCTGACACTTTTACTGAATTCCTCTACAAGTTCTAGCAGTTTTGGAGTGGAGTCTTTTGGGTTTTCCACATATAGTATCCTATCGTCTTCGAAGAGTGATAGTTTGACTTCTTCTTTGCCGATTTGGATGCCTTTAATTTCCTTTTGTTGTCTGATTGCTGAGGCTAGGACTTCTAGTACTATGTTGAATAGCAGTGGTGATAACGGACATCCCTGCTGTGTTCCTGACCTTAGCAGAAAAGCTTTCAGTTTTTCTGCATTGAGAATAATATTTGCGGTGGGTTTTTCATAGATGGCTTTGATAATATTGAGGTATGTGCCCTCTATCCCTATACTTTGAAGAGTTTTGATCAGGAAGGGATGCTGTACTTTGTCAAATGCTTTTTCAGCATCTATGGAGAGTATCATATGGTTCTTGTTCTTTCTTTTATTAATGTGTTGTATCACATTGATTGATTTGCGGATGTTGAACCAACCTTGCAGCCCTGGAATAAATCCCACTTGGTCGTGGTGAATAATCCTTTTAATGTACTGTTGAATCCTATTGGCTAGTGTTTTGGTGAGAATTTTGGCATCTGTGTTCATCAAGGATATAGGTCTGTAGTTCTCTTTTTTGATGGGATCCTTGTCTGGTTTTGGGATCAAAGTGATGCTGGCCTCATAAAATGAGTTTGGAAGTTTTCCTTCCATTTCTATTTTTTGGAACAGTTTCAGGAGAATAGGAATTAGTTTTTCTTTAAATGTTTGGTTAGAATTCCCCCGGGAAGCCATCCGACCCTAATCTTTTGTTTGTTTGGAGATTTTTGATGACTGTTTCAATCTCCTTACTGGTTATGGGTCTGTTCAGGTTTTCTATTTCTTCCTGGTTCAGTTGTGGTAATTTATATGTCTCTAGGAATGCATTCATTTCTTCCAGATTGTCAAATTTGTTGGCGTAGAGTTGCTCATAGTATGTTCTTATAATTGTCTATATTTCTTTGGTGTTGTGATCTCTCCTCCTTCATTCATGATTTTATTTATTTGGGTCCTTTCTCTTTTCTTTTTGATAAGTCTGGCCAGGGGTTTATCAATCTTTTTAATTCTTTCAAAGAACTAGCTCCTAGTTTTGTTGATTTGTTCTATCGGTTTTTTTGGTTTCTATTTCATTGATTTCTGCTCTGATCTTTATGATTTCTCTTCTCCTGCTGGGTTTAGGGTTTCTTTCTTGTTATTTCTCCAGCTCCTTTAGGTGTAGGGTTAGGTTGTGTACTTGAGACCTTTCTTGTTTCTTGAGAAAGGCTTATACTGCTATATATTTTCCTCTCAGGACTGCCTTTGTTGTGTCCCACAGATTTTGAACTGTTGTGTTTTCATTATCATTTGTTTCCATGAATTTTTTCAATTCTTCTTGAATTTCCTAGTTGACCCATTCATTCTTTAGAAGGATGCTGTTTAGTCTCCATGTATTTGGGTTCTTTTCAAATTTCCTCTTGTGATTGAATTCTAGCTTCAGAGCATTGTAGTCTGAAAATATGCAGGGAATGATCCCAATCTTTTGATACCGGTTGAGACATGATTTAGGACCGAGGATGTGATCTATTCTGGAGAATGTTCCATGTGCACTAGAGAAGAATGTGTATTCTGTTGCTTTGGGATGAAATGTTCTGAATATATCTGTGATGTCCATCTGGTCCAGTGTGTCATTTAAGGCCTTGATTTCCTTGTTGATCTTTTGTTTGGATGACCTTTCCATTTCAGTGAGGGGAGTGTTAAAGTCCCCTACTATTATTGTATTATTGTTGATGTGTTTCTTTGATTTTGTTATTAATTGGTTTATATAGTTGGCTGCTCCCACGTTAGGGGCATAGATATTTAAAATTGTTAGATCTTCTTGTTGGACAGATCCTTTGAGTATGATATAGTGTCCTTCCTCATCTCTTATTATAGTCTTTGGTTTAAAATCTAATTGATCTGATGTAAGGATTGCCACCCCTGCTTTCTTCTGATGTCCATTAGCATGGTAAATTGTTTTCCACCCCCTCACTTTAAATCTGGAGATGTCTTTGGGTCTAAAATGAGTTTCTTGTAGGCAACATATAGATGGGTTTTGTTTTTTTATCCATTCTGATACTCTGTGTCTTTTGATTGGGGCATTTAGCCCATTAACATTCAGGGTAACTATTGAGAGATATGAATTTAGTGCCATTGTATTGCCTATAAGGTGACTGTAACTGTATAATGTCTCTGTTCCTTTCTGATCTACTACTTTTAGGCTCTCTCTTTGCTTAGAGGACCCCTTTCAATATTTCCTGTAGAGCTGGTTTGGTGTTTGCAAATTCTTTCAGTTTTTGTTTGTCCTGGAAGCTTTTTATCTCTCCTTCTATTTTCAATGATAGCCTAGCTGGATATAGTATTCTTGGCTGCATGTTTTTCTCATTTAGTGCTCTGAATATATCATGCCAGCTCTTTCTGGCCTGCCAGGTCTCTGTGGATAAGTCTGCTGCCAATCTAATATTTTTACCATTGTATGTTACAGACTTCTTTTCCCAGGCTGCTTTCAGGATTTTCTGTTTGTCACTAAGACTTGTAAATTTTACTATTAGGTGATGGGTTGTGGACCTATTCTTGTTGATTTTGAGGGGGGTTCTCTGCAACTCCTGGATTTTGATGCTTGTTCCCTTTGCCATGTTAGGGTAATTCTCTCCAATAATTCTCTCCAATATACCCTCTGCTCCCCTCTCTCTTTCTTCTTCTGGAATCCCAATTATTCTAATGTTGTTTCGTCTTATGGTGTCACTTATCTCTCGAATTCTCCCCTCGTGGTCCAGTAGCTGTTTGTCCCTCTTTTGCTCAGCTTCTTTATTCTCTGTCATTTGGTCTTCTATATCGCTAATTCTTTATTCTGCCTCATTTATCCTAGCAGTGAGAGCCTCCATTTTTTATTGCACCTCATTAATAGCTTTTTTGATTTCAACTTGGTTAGATTTTAGTTCTTTTATTTCTCCAGAAAGGGCTTTTATATCTCCGGAGAGGGTTTCTCTAATATCCTTCATGCCTTTTTTGAGCCTGGCTAGAACCTTGAGAATCGTCATTCTGAACTCTAGATCTATCATATTACCAATGTCTGTATTGATGAGGTCCCTAGCCTTTGGTTCCGCCTCTTGTTCTTCTTTTTGTGGTGAATTTTTCCGCCTTGTCATTTTGTCCAGATAAGAGTATATGAAGGAGCAAGTAAAATACTAAAAGGGTGGAAAGACCCCAGGAAAATATTCTTTAACCAAATCAGAGGAGATCCTACATCATGGGGGGGAGAAAGGGGATAAAAAGAGGTTCAGAAAAAAAAGAAACAATTAAAAAAAGAAAACAAATAAAAAATATAAAAAAGGAAAAAAGGAAAAAATATATATATTAGATAAACTAGTTAAAAAACGTTAAAAAAGAAAAGGGTAAAAGTTAAAAAAGATTTAGCAGAAGAAGAAAAAAATTGAAAAATAAAAAAAATTAAATTAACTGCAAGACTAAAGAATCATGGAGAGAAAGTCATGAGTTCTGTGCTTTGCTTTCTCCTCCTCTGGAATTCCGTTGCTCTCCTTGGCATTGAACCTGCACTCCTTGGTAGGTGAACTTGGTCCTGGCTGGATTTCTTGTTGATCTTCTGGGGGAGGGGCCTGTTGTAGTGATTTTCAAGTGTTTTGAAATTGAAACAAAAATCAAGGGATTTTCAATTCCCCAAGTGGAATTGCACCGCCCTTACCAGGGGCTGGGCTGAGTAATCCGCTCGGGTTTGCTTTCGGGAGCTTTTGTTCCGTGAGCACTTTCTGTAGAGTCCGGAGGACGGGAGTGAAAATGGCGGCCTCCCAGTCTCCGACCCGGAGGAGCCGAGAGCCCGGGGCCCCACTCCTCAGTGCGCCCTCAGAGAACAGCGCCCAGTTACTCCCGTCACCTTGGCTTCCGGCCGCGCTCCGAGCTCACCGAGCCTGCGACCGGTTCAAGGTAACCCCGAGCTGAGAGTCACTCCTCGGCTCCGTCTCTGTAGCCGACTTCCCCGTTCTAATACCTGAAAGCTCTGCGACACTCAGACACCCCCGATCCTTCTGTGACCCTGCGGGACCTGAGGCCACGCTGACCCCGTGTGGGCTTCACCCCTGTTAAGCCTCTGGAGCGATGTCCCTCAGCGGAACAGACTTTTAAAAGTCCCGATTTTGTGCTCCGTTGCTCCGCCGCTTGCCGGGAGCCGGCCCCTCCCCCCGCGGTCGCTTTGGATTCACTTCTCCGCCAGTCCTACCTTTCAGAAAGTGGTTGATTTTCTGTTTCTAGAGTTGCTGTTCTTCTTCTCTTCAATCTCCCGTTAGATTTATGGGTGTTTGCAATCTTTAGATAAGCTATCTAGCTGATCTCCTGCTACCTGAAGTAGTCTCAGCTGCTACTTCTCCGCATCTTGACTCCTCCCCATGGCCTAGTTTTTTAAATGTAATTTGAGGTAAATACAAAGACTCATTACAAACTAAAAGTTCTAAATTTAAAAAAAATTGTTCAGAAACAGATTTAAGAAATTGTGTCATGAATGATTTCTAAAATTATGTATTTCAGCTCCCCCTTAGGTAGCACTCTGAATAATGCTGCCTCAGAATGATGATTGAAAATAGCCTTTATAAGATAAGGAAGGGAAAACACAACCAAAAAGAGTTTTCATTTGAAACCTTTTTCTAGGGATCTATATACCTTAGTAAGAATTTTTAGTGTGAGATACAGTAACATTCCATTCATAGAATATTGGCACATGTACATGTAGAAAAAAACTAGTGAAAATGGGTGTCTAAGCTAGAATAAGTATTTTCCAGTTATCTTTTTTCCCTGCACATTTGCCCTCTGTATTAATGGTTAATATTACCCAAGATGCCCCCACCCTGATGACTTTAATGATTCTTGAAGTGGGTTTAAATATAAACATCAAAAAAGAGTTAACTTTCCCTCTACAAAAATAAATGAGTAAAGTGGCTCTTCAAAATGATATTCTTTTATGAAGCACCGCCTGTGTGCTTAGTAGAAAAACAATAAACTTTGAAAGAAAGAGGACAGATAAACAAAAAAAAAAAAGATTGGAAAAGTATGACATGTACAAGATCACAAATAGCAGAGTGGACAGGAACATGGGGATGTGACAGAAAGCTTGAGAGTTGTATTATCCGTGCAAATGTTAGCATAAATACTAAGATCAGGTGTAATATGATCAAACTCACATTTAATGATAGAAATTTCAATGAGAATGTGTGATGAGTACATGAGTTGGAGAAAGAGATTAAAGTCCAGGATCTTTGATGTGAGACTCCTGGTAGTTCTCAGGAAATACAACTGGAGTATTTCTTTAGGACTCTCCCAAGCATTTGTTGTCTCTTAATGAGTTTCTGGTATTTATTTATAGCTATTTAGTCTTCTTAAAACACGAAGAGAATTGTTCATGTTGAGGAATGAGAAAATGAAACGTATATTCATATACCAGTCTGGCCAAATTTAAACCAAAGGCCCGAGAGTATTAAATTTGATATGGGTACTATGCACATTAATACATAGATAAGACTACATTTAGAGGGCACTGATTTTGCTGTTACGATAGAATAGGTAGAATTCTAGCTCCCCAAAGATGTGACTATCCTAATTCAGGTACCTGTGAATACATGGCAAGAAGGCCTTTGGCTTGCCGATTGACTACATCTGCTAATCGCCTAACTTTACAAGATGGAACTTACTCTGAATTACCTGAGTGAACACAAGGCAACCACCACGTTCTTTTAAATGTGGAAGATGCAGAAGGAAGGGTTGGATTCCAAGCACTGTAGTCACCAGCCATTGGTTCCTCTGAAGATGAAAAGAAGGCACAAACCAAGGAATTAGGAGAGTATCTAGAATCTAGAAAAGTCAATGAGATCGATTGTTCCCTAGAAGCCCCCAGTGCAGCCCTTGATGTTAGCTCACTGACACCCGTTTTGCATTGCTGACCTCCTCAAATGCAAGATAATGAAGTTGTGTTATATTAAGCCACTAAATCTGTGGTAATATGTTAAGCAGCAAAAGACAATTAGTAAATATGTTTGACTCATCCAGATACACTAAACATGTTGTGTCCTTGCACTAAGTCTATGAGTGACCCAACAAACATTCAGCAGGAGACTTTGTTCCCTGACCACCTCCCTCTCTCTCTCTCTCTTTTTTTTTTTTTGTTTGATCCTCATTTCTCTTATAACCCATCCTCTAATAATAACCTCTCTCTCCACACACATAAAACATCCTACAACCATTGTCTTTGTGCTATGCTGTTGTGTACTTATAACATATGATTCCAGGGTTGTCTAGGGAAAAAAATCTAAAGAAAAAATGACACAGAACAAAAGGTATGGCACATGGACTGCTGTAATGAATCTGCCAGGATATTACTTATATAATTACCTGAAGAAAACATTTTTTTATAAAAAGAAAAAAAGGACTTATATTTATTCTGAAGAAAAAAATAATTGTCATTGCCATCCGAACCCAGCTGATTCATGAACCTACAGAGAAGCATGGAAGAGGACATATTTGTCTTCCCACTTGGGGTAATATACAGAACTACAGAACACATATAACACACACTGAACTGGTCTGAAATATTCTGGTGCCCGCGAGGTTCCCGTAGGTTAATTCCCGATTTACACTGACATGTGGTGTTCTTCCTGGGAAAATGCCTCCTGTAGTGCCTTCAGGTTGCTCCTGTTTTGGACAGAATACTATATTGTACATACACAGTTATGTCTTATTTACCTGTAGACATTATTTGTTTTATACAGAAAATATTCTCTCTTTCTATCATTGCAACTTTTGTTTAACTTCAAAAGTAAATTATCCATCCTACCAAACCCAGACACAGTAAAACAATAAGCACAGTATCATATTTTTTATAAAAGAAATAGAATACATGATGAATTGCAATAAAAGACTGGAACACTAGTCTCATTAAATACAGAGAGCCAGCACTGGGACTTGTCAGATAGGATATTTGATGACAGTAACTACAATTAATCTTGCATAAAATTTTGCCTAATCCTGTAATACAGAAACTTTATTTTTTTATCAGCTAATAGCTTATTCTGAAGTGAGAAGAAGGCATTTGTCAACTAGGTCAAGAGGAATAAGAAAATTAGAAATAAAAAAGCATAGACTAAGAATGTATACAGAATAAAGTCAGTGGCTTTTCAGCATGTTGCTATCCGTTTGAAGGCAACCATCAAACAATCTATTTTGTTTCATTTATTTATTTTTATTTATTTTTCGACTTTTATGTTTTGTGTCATTTTTAACCAATGTCCTATTTTTAACTGATGTTCAATATTTTAATGTCAAAGTGACAGCTAACTTGCTGTTTTTAGCATATGCATATTATATATATATATACTACCTATATGCTTACATACGTACGTATACATACATGTTTAGATTAATTTGAATGTTCTATCAAAACTTATTTTTGCAATTCTAAATTAGGTGTAAAAATGTAAATGGAGGATGATACTAATATATAATTTAAGATTAAACCATCTTTAAGAATAGCATTCATAGCTAACCGTATTTTTAAATGACAAGTAGAGATTTTCCACTGTGACTTATTGTTTTTTAAGATTTTACTTATTTATTTGACAGACAGAGATCACAAGCAGTCAGAGAGGCAGGCAGAGAGAGAGAGGCAGGGAAACAGGCTCTCTGCTAAGCAGAGAGCCCTATGCAGGACTCTGTCCCAGGACCCTGAGATCATGATCTGAGCCGAAGGCAGAGGCTTTAACCCACTGAGCCACCCAGGCGCCCCCTCAGCTATGATTTAAAGTTGACAAACTATTTCAGATTTGCAACATTATTCTTAAATGAGCACCTTTTAAATAAATAATTAACAGTTATTCATTTGAAACATTCATTGTTAATTAGATTTAAAAATCAATCAAATTTGTTTGATTAACATTAACAGTAGGTAGTTAATTGTTAAAATATGCCATTTATACCTAAAAGAACACTAATCAGGAGCATATAGCCTGATGTGTTTTCAGTTCATGCACCTACATAACACAGCAGAGGTGTAAAAGGCAAGGCAGTGCTTTATATAATGCATTTAAAACCATCAGTAGAGGGCTTTTGTTTGTGTTTGTTTTGGAGTTTTGATTTTTTAAAAGGGGAACAATACAGGATCGACACAATGTTAAATAAAATGCTATTGCCACTTCATGTAAATTAGAAAAGAAAAGAATGTTTCTTTTGAATACTACAAAAATACAGCAGAGAAAACAATATATGTGTCCTCCAAACAGTCTGACCCACAGATCTTATTTCTTTATTTATGACAGTTGTTAGACTAGACATCAGGGAACTGTTGATGGGGTACCTATTGAGCTATCATTGAATCTACCATACTGAATTCAAAGGAGTCAGCATGTGTTTATGAAATATGATATTTGTACAAAATTAGTCAAAGAAAGAGGATTCAAGAAAGGGTTCCATGGGGCTGGAATTACTTGTGCTAGAGATAGAATTTTAAGGTTGACTTGTTCTTTCATGCCTGATGATGTTTAGAAAACAGAGTTCTAATATTTTTAGAATTCTTTTTGTTCTTTGTGGGGTACCTGAAAATTAAACATCAAGGAAAAATACAGCTTACATTTAGAAATTGGAAGAAAAGCTGTGAATCACATTAATACCTTTTTTAAAAAATTTCCACATAATTAACATCAAGTGAATTTGAAAAGCAGCCAAAAATCCTCTGAAAAATACTTTGGGTTTCTCTTGTTTTCTTCTAGAATACAAGCATAAATTGAAATTCAATTCAGTTCTCAATACATAACTGAATTCTGACCCTTTAAACAGTCACACATTCAAGCCAAGAATTTTGAAATGTTTTTATTTCCTTAACAATCTGGAATCTCTCAAATGATTCTTGCCTTATTCTCTTACAAAACAGTGGCTAATGAATTATCATAGGAACTTATTTATAACACAGTTTCCTTAGACCCTGATTTGACAAATCTGGGGTGGAGCCTGGATTTCTAAAATTATAACATATACTCTTAGTGATTCTGTTGAAAGTAGTTCAATTGGTAGCAATGACTGAAAAATAACAAGAACTTCCATTTATGAAATTGCTTATAGATGTATTTTACAGTACTTAGTGATTTAACCAAAAGTTTTTATTGCATTGTTGCTCTGAGTTATCCAAAATATATGTAGAAACACAGGCCAGGTAAACACTATTTGAGGTTTGAAGGTGACCATTAATTCCTCCAACACATTATATGGTGTCTTAATCTATACTTCTGTTCTAAGGAGTTAAACATTGAGATAATCTGAATTTACTGAATTATAGGAGAATATCAAGAAAATTTGATTTCTTCATAGATACATAAGTTATAGCTTAATTTCAGTACTAATTTAGTCATGGCCTATTTTGTGGAAGGTACAGTTCTATGTAGAATGATGAATAAAAATGCCTGCCCTGCCTTTCTATAAAGAGGACGGTATGACATCCGTGTAGGCTGTACGGGTGTGTATGTTTGTGTGTGCATGTGCACGCATTACCCTGGTTAGGTCACAAAAAAGCCTTCCTGAAGACATGGTAATGAATTTTAACAAAGTGACCTGAAGAATAAAAGTGACCAAGAGGTTTTATTTGTAAAAATATTATGTTCTGTTACATAATATTAGGCTTATAGATATGTTCTCTTTGCCAGGAAACACGGAGATGAAAGAAATTTAATGTGTATTGAATGCCAACCCTGGATCAAGCAGTCTTTTATCTGCTTGCCATCTATTATCCTGTTACAGACGACTACTCAACATTGCCACTTCTGTTAGAACCAAATTCTGGGGAAAAAAAAAAAAAAGTTATTTAAATTGAGTTTTAAAATCCCTTAGTTCAAGAGGCTACTTAGTGACAGAAGTTTTTTCAACGTATATAGGGTAGACATACCAATATACAGAAATAGGAATTCCTTCCCTCTGTCTCAAGGTGCTTAGGTTTTTAGGAAGGAGCACTGACAATAAACAATTAACATAACAAATAGATGAAGCAGAATGTTAATCGGTGACAAAGGTCGTGGGTGTAAATAAAATATAGCAGAAGATAATGGGAACATTGGAGTGACGGGATATGGATGGGGAGCAGCTTGCAATATTGAAGAGGGAAGTCAAAGCAGAATTTATTGAGAGAGACTTGAACACAGACTGGAGGTAGTCCAGTGTACATCAAGGAGGAGGACTTTGAAGGCAGAAGACGACAAAACTAGAAGTAAGGCACTAACACCGAACATGTGAAGGAACATGGAGGAAGTCGATGAAGGTGAGAGCAGATCAGGGTTAATGGGGTCCAAGGTAAGTACTTGTGGCCCTGCAGACCTCATTGATTGTCCTTTTGACTTTTACTCTGAGCCAAGAACAAACTTCTAGAGTGGGAGCACAGAAGTGCTGGGATCTGGTCTGCCTTTCCATGGATCACTGGGACTCCACTGAGAGCCGACTTTCAACAGAGTCAAGTGCGGACACAGAGAGACCTGGATGCAGCCTCCCTCTCAGATTCTAAAGCTGGTTCCTTCTCTTCTCATCGATGTCTTTCTCTTTTTTTTTTTTTTTTTTTAATATTTTATTTATTTGACAGAGAGAGATCACAAGTAGGCAGAGAGGCAGGCAGAGAGAGAGGGGGGAGGAAGCAGGCTCCCTGCAGAGCAGAGAGCCCAACGCGAGGCTTGATCCCAGGACCCCGGGATCATGACCTGAGCTGAAGGCAGAGGCTTTAACCCACTGAGCCACCCAGGAGCCCCTCGGTTTCTTAATATTAAGGGTCTCGAGTTTCAAACTTTGCTCTTCCTTTGTCCTTCTACACTCATTCTCATGGTGACTTCATCCTATCCCATGGTATAAAATGCCATCTGTATCTTGTCAGTTCCCAAATTGATGTTCCCATTTGGGACCTCTCTCCCACACTGCAATCACATATATGCAACTGCTTCCTGGAATTCTCCACTCAGATCCTTAATAACAAGTCCAAAAGTGACCTTCCCATCTTTCTCCAAAAACCCATTTGTTTTGTTGCCTTTTCAGTTTTAGTTGATCATAGTTGTCTCCTGTTTCCAGGCCATAATTGGTGGCCTGAGATTCTGGGGCACTTGTTGTGCTTGAGATAAACAGGAAAAAATTATACCTAGAGGGCTCAAGAAGGGTACTAGGAGGGCATGAGTGTTAGGAATGCAGGGGTGGAGGGTTCTGTGACTCCCTTTTCACTCCTGATTATGCAGCAGAAGTCCTGACAGGGGAGCCATGACTAGCCATGATCCTTCTAATGCCTCTTCAACCTCCTGTTCTGGCTTGTGCCAACACAGTACAGAAAAAGTTTCAGGTGTTTATTCTTCATGATACCTAGATCCAGGAATGCAGCTCCTCTTCTGTCCTTGAAAAGTATCCAGAAAAGTTGAAGAAGCCTTTTGAATGGAGATGCTTAGCTATGGAAAACCAATATGGCCATGAGACATGGCCATGAGCAGGACAGCTTTGCTGTCCTCCTAGTTGGCCTTACCGTCAACCAGACTACAAGACTAACAACCAGTCAGGGAGCTGGTGACTTCTAACCAAATATGTTGCTCTAAACCACAATCTTATATAGCCAAACTAAATACCTTCTTTCAACTCACCTTGAGTGAAACTATTCCATCCTTTAATCCAGATAAAACCATATAAAAACTACTTTAAAATTAAATGGTTATGGCACTAAAAAAAGTCCTTTTTTTTTTTTTTGCTTTCTGCTCATCTCCTAATATGATATCAATGAAAGGAAAGGATGACAGAGCCTTGTAGGATTAAAAATTTGAGGTTTTGAGGGTGTAAATCCATCAGATCTTAAGGTTACTAGAATTTTGATATATATTTCCAAAAGAGAATGAAAACTATGTTGAAGCTGCGTTATCAACGGAGATGCTAATCTTGAATATAAATTAAGGAGTTTTATACTCTTGGCATAAATGATCAACTCTGGGAAGATCCCAATCATATCATGTATCTCATTGATTCTCATATATTCTGACCCTTCGTAGATATTAAATATGTTTTGCCTTTTTTTCTCCCTTGAACGAGTTATTTATACCACCGTCTTAGAAACACAAAAGCCAGGATGAAGCTAATACAGCAAACAAGCAGCACAATCTATTTTACTACAATCCCCGGATGCCAGTAAAGTTTAGTTCTCCTTTGACAGCTTGAAAATTGCAATTTGGAACTAAAAGCTTATCCCTGCAGTAAAGACTGGCTAGTGAAGTTTTACACAGAAATGAGAAATTTGGATGCTGGTTGTATTTGAATCTTGTTGGAAAGGAGGCTCTCTCCAGACAAGGTTGTGCCCTTGATGTGTTAAACAGGCTGTCCACTTAACCCAAAGGTCTATTCAAACAGTTCAATCAAATTGTTAGCTGTCAAAATGCCATCCAAATACATTAGAGTGGTCCTGTTAACAGCTGAAAGACCTTGTGTAAGCACCAACTATGTTTATTGAGACTAAAGCCTGAGTCCCAGCTGAGAAGCTGGAAATGGACCTCAGGTTAAAAAGGATAAGTTCTTAAATTGGTTTTTGATTGTACTGACTCCAAATATAGGAACAGTGGTCCTCTAAGATAGTGATCTTCAGTTTGGAGTTCTTGGAATCAACAGCATTAGCATTACCTTGAAAACTTGTTAGAAATTCAAATTCTTACCCAAGTCCTACTGAATCAGAAATTCTGGAAGACATACCCAGTGATATGCTTTCCAACAAACTGTCCAGGTGATTCTGATTCAAACTAAAGCATAAAAACCATTTTTTCTAGAAGTCAGTGTTTTTGATAAAGCATTATGGATACCATATCCATTTTTTACCCTTTTTTAAAATTTAAGTTCTATTACCCAATGTCTAGTACATCATTAGTCTTTGATATAGTGTTCAACAATTCATGAGTCACATATAACACCCAGTGCTCATCCTAGCTCGTGCCCTCCTTAATACCCATCACCCAGTTACCCCACCTCCCACCCACCTCCCTCTGTAAGGCGCAGTTTGTTTCCCAGGGTCAGAGTTTCTCATGGTTTGTCTTCCTCTCTAATTTCTTCCCATTCAGCTTTCCCTTCCCCTGTGGTCCTCTGCACTATTCTTTGTATTCCACATATGAGTGAGACCATATAATAATTGTCTTTCTCTGAGTGACTTATTTCACTTAGCATAATCCCCTCCAGTTCCATCCATGTTGATGTAAATGGTAAGTACTCATCCTTTCTGATGGCTGAGTAATACTGCACTGTATATATGAACCACATCTTCTTTATCCCTTCATCTGTTAAAGAGCATTCTCAACTCCTTCCACAGTTTGGCTATTGTGGACATTGCTGCTATGAACATTGGGGTGCATGTGCCCCTTCTTTTCTCTACATCTGTATCTTTGAGGTAAATACCCAGTAGTGCAATTGCTAAGTTGCCACAAATATTTTACTAGTGAAAACAAAAAAAAATTTTAAAGATTTTATTTATTTGTGTGTCAGAGAGGGAGAGCACAAGGGAAAGAGAGAGCACAAGTGAGGTGAGGGGCAGAGAGAGAAGCAAGCTCCCCGCTAAGCGAGGAACCTGATAATGGGACTATCCCAGGACCCTGGGTTCATGACCCGAGCCAAAGGCAGACGCTTAACCGACTGAGCCACCAAGGTGTCCCTCACTAGTGAAATCAAATTTTGGAAATTGGATTAATCATGATTATTGAGTAGTTGGCAATTATATGGAAAATACTTTCTTGTATGATGATTGGAATGTGAAACTGAATACTAATGAGCCTAATGTAATATTAATATTTTCTGTTGGGGTCACTAATAACACTGTGGAAAGGAAAAATAGGTGAAGTAAAGAGATGATTTCAATATTGTTATAACAACAAAGAAAAAAAAACATGGGGATAACTTATTTTCAGAATTTATTTTTCCTCCCTCCACAAGTGACAGAAAACTATTATTAAAAATCTATTTGTCCAGTAGCTACATAAACTAGATTGATTCACTCCAAAATTATTGGATAAAAATTAAACACATGTTATAAAATTTGATTTATTGGCTCAACATAGAAAATATCACTTCTACATTTAGAAGTCACTCTGGCCAGTCACCCACAAATTCCTTTCCTCTGTAACCAAAGAAAGGAGTTCACTGCTGGAGCCAGAGACATCTGGGATGAATCTCTGGGCTTCTGCTCACTATGGGTGTGACTTGGAAAAGATAACTAAGGTTTGTGAGCTCCAGTTTTGGTTTTTGGTTGGTTGGTTTGTTCAGTTGGTAAACCAAACTCATATGGTTGGTGTGGGCACGCCGGAGAAAGGAACAAAGTGCTGGAACACACAGGCACAGCAGACACATGATAGGTGCTCTGACAAAGGACAAATGGAAGATCTCATTTTTTTTTTTTAATGTCTGAATAGTATTCATATATGTCTACACACACACCACTTCTTCATCCACTCATCTTTTGATGGACACTTGGATTGCTTCCGTATCTTGGCTTTTGTAAATAATTCTGTATTAAACATAGAGGAGCATGCATTCTTTTAAATTAGTGTTTGTTTGTTTTTTAGGTAAATATCTAGTAGTGGAATTTTTTGATCATATGCTATTTCCATTTTAACTTTTTGAAGAACCACCACACTGTTTTTCACAGTGGCTATACCAATTTACATTTCCAACAACAGTGCACAGAGGTTCATTTCTCTACATCCTTATTAACACTTCTTATTTCTTGTGTTTTTGATTCTAGCCATTCTGACAGGTGTAAGCCTATATCTCATTGTGGTTTTGATTTATATTTCCTTAATGATGTAATGTTGAGCATCTTTTCATGTGTCTTTTGGCCATCTCTATATCTCTTTGGGATATATCTATTCAAGTTTTCTGCCCCTTTTAAAATCAGATTATTTGTTTTCTCAGTATTAAATTGTATGAATTCTTTTTATATTTTGGTTCTTAACCCCTTATCAGATATGTCATTTGCAAATATCTTTTCCCACTCAGTAGGTGGCCTTTTTGTTTTTTTTGTTGATGATTTCCTTTGCTATGCAAAACCTTTTTTATTTTTAATATAGTCCCAGTAGTTTATTTTTGCTTTTATTTCTCTTGCCTGAGGAAAGCAAACAATTTTTAATGTTTGATTATATTTTGGCTCACATTTATCCATTTTTCTTTTTTTAAAGCATGCTGAGTAGATTTAAAGATGGAATGCTTGACATTAATACAAAAACACAATTGTCCTTCCAGAATATATTATTTCCTGTGTATTCAAAATATATCTTAGGAGGTTTAGAAAAATTCTTTCCTATGCTCAATTCTCTGAAAACAAAGCAAACAAAGAAAGAAACAAAGTCAACTTTAAAAACATAAGACAGATGACCATATTTGACTTCTATAGCTTTTGTCTACGTATTCATTTAAAAATCTGTTTATGGGGGTACTTGCGTGGCTCAGTCAGGAAAACATTTGGCTCTCAGTTTTAGCTCAGGTCATGATCTCGGGCTTCTGGGATAGAGCCATGCATTGAGCTCCATGCTGAGTGGGTAGTCTGCTGAAGATTCTTCTCCCTTTCCATCTCTCTCTAACCCTCACCCCCACACACATATTCTCTCTCTCTTTCTCTCGCTCCCTCTCTCTCAAATAAAATAAAATAACTCTTTAAAATTTAAAAATAAAAATCTGTCTTTGTACTATTTTAATAAAATACTTGGTTCAAAAATAAAGTTGATCAAATTTATGAAATTTTAAGTGCAGATTTGATCACCTTAATTTATTTCATGGGTACTTATTGAATACCTAGCATATTTTGTTATCTTATGTGCTAGATACTAAAATAAGTGAAAAATAAGTGAATATGAAGAATTCTGTGCCTCAAAGAGCTCACAGTTATGTAGCCAAACCTATCTGCATAAATGGGTTTACTAAATTTCTACCACCATGTACCATAGTAGGGATTGGGATTGGATTGTTTGTATATTTTATATAATACTTCCCTCAAGATACAACATTTCAGAGGATACTGTCACGCATGTAATAATCTAAACAATCAGAGGAAAACATAATGTTCTCTGTATATTCATATTGAGAAAACCCTACTACATCCAAAGATTTGTTTTATTAAAATTATAGTCTCCCTTATATATTCAACAATAATGGATTTTTCTAAAGTCGGTAAAATAATCAGTCCTCAGAAAAATTACTTAACTGTACTGAAAGTAAGAAAAATTAGTTTTAAAAATCTAACATAAAAGTATATTTCAGTCATATTTTCATGAAAATCCTAATATTTCAGTAGTACATGAATGCTTATGAAATCCTGAACTCTTCAAATTTTTTAGTTACTATACCATTAATTTCAGAATTAACATATATTAGAATAGCAAATATATAAAAAGCTTAATTGGTACATATTTGCATTCTCTCTATAGGTAGATATAGATGATATAGGTATAGTTATAGGTATAGGTAGATATATATTGATGCCAGCTTTTCGGGGGTTTTTTTGTTTTTGTTTTTGTTTTTGTTATTTTTTGTATTTAAAGAGAGTAACTCATATGAAGGAAGGAAAATAAACATTTATTTGAAGTTGCCCTGTATATCAAAATGAACATTTTTTTTAAAGATTTTATTTATTTATTTGACAGAGATCATAAGTAGGCAGAGAGGCAGGCAGAGAGAGAGAGGAGGAAGCAGGCTCCCCAAGGAGCAGAGAGCCTGATGGTGCTCGATCCCAGGACCCTGGGATCATGACCTGAGCCGAAGGCAGAGGCTTTAACCCACTGAGCCACCCAGGCGCCCCTATCAAAATGAACATCTTAACTTCTAGCAATCTACTTTAGTTAACACCAAATTGATTTCAATATTATACAACATATTTTGGTTCTTTTCCCTCTCCATTTTTTTTTCCTGCCGTAAAGTTATACATTATATACCTACTAAGACAAAATTTGTGTTACTATACAAATTTGTTTTTTTCACAATATAAGTTAAAAAAAAGATTTATAAAATAATATTATTTTTAATGTTCTGTGCTTACCTATGTAGTTATTTGTATTTGTCCTTTTTTTGTTCTTCATGTGGATTTGAATTTCTACTTAATGGCCTAGTTTTACTAGTTTTACTTACTTTAGAACTTCTTGTAAGACAGGTTTGCATGCATTGATTTCTGTCATTTTTTTTCCCCTTCATCTAAGAATGTCTTGGTTTTCTTTAATTTTGAAGGAGTTTGCAGGGTTTAGAATTTTTGGATGAATCTATGTCTTTTATACTTTGATTATGTCCTTCTTCTATCTCTGGCCTCCATGGATTCTAAAGATATAAATCATTGCCTTCTTACTCCTTTTGAAAATTTATCTTTCAATTTGGCTTTTGACAGCTTCATTACGATGCATCATGAAGGTTAATTTTATGTCAGCATAACTGGACCACAGGGTGCCAGATGTTTGGTTAAACAATATTTCTGGTTATGTTTATGAGTGGTTTCTGAATAGTATTAACATTTTATCAGTAGACTGAGCAAAACACTTTGCCCTCCCCAGATGTGGGTGGGCCTCATCCAGTCCAATCTGTATTGGGCATAAATAGAGTAAAAGACTGAATAAGAAAGAATTGAAAGAAAGAAAGAAAAAAAGAAAGAAAGAAAGAAAGAGAGGGAGGAAGGAAGAATGAGGAGAGGAAAAGAGAGGAGGGGAAAGGAAATGAATTATTTCTCTCTCTGTCTTCCAGTTGGGACATTTGCCTTTTTGTGTCTTCCAACTCAGACTCTGACTAGAACATATACCATATACTTTCCTGGTTTGCAGACTTTCAGACATATAATGGAACTATGCCATTGATTCTCCTAGAACTTCAGCTTCCTGGCTACAAATCTTAGACTTCTCAGTCTCCAAAGCAACAAGAGCCAATTCCTTAGAATAAATCCATCTATGGATCTATCTATCTATCTATCTATCTATCTTTATATCATCTCCTTTTGTTTCTCTTCTCTGAGAAACCAACACTAATACAGATTTTGGTACCAAGAGTAGTTGGAGAAACATAATTTTAAGGATGAGTTTCCTGAATTGGTTCTGTGTTTTCTAGAATTGGCTCTCTAATACAATTACATTTAAAGATGTTAATTTCCACTAGTGCAGAGATAGGACCAATAGTGTATAGCATAACCTGGCAATAGAGATATGTACTGCATTTCCATGGGTTACTTTTAAGAAACTACTTATAACAAGCAAGGAACTGGGTGACTGCATATCATGCTTTGAAACTTTTTTTTTTTTTTGCAATGTTTTGGGTATAATGAGTTTGGTTGCTACTAATGCTGGACCAAGTGGTAAAAAAGAAGGATGAGCTTGAGATTCAAATTCCCTGCTCAAGTACCATATATGTAACCTGAAAGTTTTGTTTGTTCTGAAGGAGACTTTTATCTCCTGCTGTTTCAGGGCTGAGACTGCTGAAAAACAGAATCTCATCCTATGACTGGCTAAATTACAATGTCAGTTGAACTCCCAGTCTCACAGGGTGACTACTGCTGACTGAGGTCATTGACTGGGAAAGAATGGGATACTCTAAGTTGGAATGTGGATGTGTGTGAAGACATTAATAAATCTGGGGATATTGAGCCCCTAAATTCTGATGAGTATTATGTGCTAGTGCAAGCAGCAACACCATCTATACAAGAAGTGACCTTCACACCTCAATAGAAAAAGCCTCTCCACCTCTGTCTAAAAGGATTAACACTGACTTGCCCAAGCAAATTATAACACCCTCCTCTGAAGGAGACTATCATGCTGATTCTCCCCAGGACCCATCCTTACCACCTCTCTTTGCACATAGACCTACAACTAGACTCAAATTCCAGCATAATAAACATAATAAAGTGCTATGTGTGACCCATGAGGTAGTACACTACAATACAAAATAACTACTTAACTTTTCTAATTTATACAGACAGAAACTTGGGGACTGTGGAAATGTATACTAAGGGTATGGGGTAGTGGTAGTATGTGGAAATGAATACTAAGGGTATGGGATAGTGTTGGAAAGAACATGAAGCTGGATCATGGTGTTTTAGACATGAAATAAATAGGAAACCTTTTCTTAGAAGAATTTAGCTAAAAAGTTCCAGATCGAGTTAATGAAAGTCTAATCTGAATCATAAAAACAGTGAGTCATAGCTTACTTAAGAAAAAACTCCTGAACACTGCCAAAATTTATACTGTTCATCTTTCTCTCAGCCTTTCCCAAAGGGATCTACAGTCCTTTATCAGGGTAACTGCACTGGGGAAAAGGAGTAATTAGACTTTTTGGGAACTGTTGCACTGGCTCTAAGCAATTACCAATTCCAAGAGACTGGACTGTGATCCACTGTGATCCACCAGTCTGAGTAGAGGCTTAAGATGTTTGGGTGATCAATAGAGTTTTGGTTCAGATCCGTCTCACAGTGGACCCAGTGGGTCCCGGAACCCACCCTGTGATTATTTTCCCTGCTCTAGAAGGTAATTAAAATAATAATTAAAATAAATATACTCAGCACCTGGCAGAATCCCACGTTGGTTCATTTAGCTATTAAGTAAAGGTGGTTAGTTATGATGGGAAAATCCAGGAGAAAGTTACTAGAACTGTCTCTACCTAGGAAAATAGTAAACCAAAAGCAATATTGTATTGCTGGACAGATTGCAGGGATTAGTGCCACTGTTAAGGAGCTGAAGGAGGCAAGGGTGGTGATTTCGATTACATCCCTATTCTACTTGTGTATTTGAACTATGAAGAAAATGGATAGATCTTGGAGAATAAAAGAGAATTATCATAACCTGAACCAGGTGATGATTCCAGTTGCAGCTGCTGTACTAAATGTGGTTTCATTGCTTGAGCAAATTAACACATCCTCTGGTACCTGGTATAAAGCTATTAATCTGGCAAATGTTTTTTGTTTGTTTGTTTGTTTTGTTTTGTTTTGTTTTCTCTCAATACCTATAGTAAAGACCAGCAGATGCAGTTTGCTTTCAATAGACAAGACCAACAATATACTTTCACTGACCTACATTAGGGGTGTATCAGCTGTCCGTTCCAATGTCATAATGTAGTTCACAAAAATCTTGATTTCCTGCCCTTTCCACAGGGTATTACACTGGTCTATTATATTGATGACATTATGTTGATTGGAGCAAGAAGTGACAACTTTCTAGACTTATTGATAAGACATTTTGCTTGTCAGAGGGTGGGAAATAAATCTGACAAAAATTCAGGCTCTTTCTAACATAATGAAGTTTCTAGAATTCCATCGACATAGAACATGTTTCAATATAAAGGATAAGTTGTTGAATCTGGCCCCTTCTACAATAAAAAAGGAAACACAATGCCTAGTTGGCCTGTTTGGTTTTTGGAGACAACATAACCCTCATTTAGGTGTTACTTCAGTGCATTTGCTGAGTGATCCAAAATGTAGCCAGTTTCAAGTGGGGCCCAGAACAAGAATAGGCTCTGCAGCAGGTCCAGGCTGTTGTGCACACCTGCTACTGGGACCCATGGTCTCGCCAATCCAGTATTGCTCAAAATATCAATGAGAGGTAGGGAAGTATCTCTCTTTGGAGCTTTTGGCAGGGTTCTATGTGAATCAGCTCAGACCCTTGGGATGTTAAAGCAAAACTCTACTATCCTCTGTAGGCTACTACTTTCCTATTGAGAAACAGTTTTTGGCCTGTTACTTCACCTTGATACAGACTAAACCCTTGACCATGGGCTACCAAGTTAGCATTTGACCTGACAGGCCCTCATAAACTGGTGGTGTGTGATCTACCAAGCTATAAAGTTGGGTATGCACAGCAGTACTCTATTATGAAATTTAAGAGGTGTGTACCTCACTGGGCCAAGCAGGTTCTTAAGGCACAAGTAAGGTACATGACTAAGTGGCCTGGGTGCAATGGACCTCACTTTGGCTACAGCTCCTTCTCTCTTAGACTGCACCTATGGTCTTGTGGGGCATTCACCATCAGCTGACAGAGGAAGATATTTGAGCCTGATTTACACATGCGTCTGCATGACATGCATGTACTACCCAAAAGTGAACACCTGTGGTCCTATAACTCCTTTCTAGGCCAATTCTGCAGCACAGTGATGAAGGGAAATCTTTCGAGTGGCAGATCTGGGAGTCCTTGATCTACCACCATTCCCCAGGGTAATCGGCCATCCTGATGGCAGCAAGTTGATTACACTGTACCATTTCTGTCATGGAAGAAGCAGTGTTTTGCTCTTAATGGAATAGACATTTATTTGGAATATGAATTTTGCCTTCCCTGCATTCAATGCTTCTGCCAAATCTACCATCTGTGGACTTGCAGCATGCCTTTTTAATCATCATGTTATTTTACATGGCATTCCTTCTGATCAAGGAACTCAGTTCACAGCATAAGAAGTACCACAATGGGCCCATGCTAATGGGTTCACTGGTTTTTACTTTGTTCCCCACCATCCTAAAGTAGCTAGCTTGATAGAACTTTGGAAAGGCCTTTTGAAGAATCAGTTACAACACCAGGTAGATGGCAATAACTTGCAAGGTGTGGGAAGGTTTTTCAGAGAGCCAAGTATGTTTTGAATCAGCATCCTCAATATGGTGCTGTTTCTGCCCTAGCCAGGTTTCATAGGTGCAGGAATCAAGGGATGGAAACATGAGTAGCATCACTCACTATTACCTTTAGTGATCTATTAACAAAAATTCTTCTTTCCTGTTCCATGACATTATGCTTTTTTGGTCTAAGGTCTTAGTTACAGAGGGAGGAATGCCTACACTATATGAGGGACAGCAATAGTCATTGAACTCAAAATTAAGACTGCCACCTGGACACTAGATTCCTCATGCCTCTGAATCAACATGCAAGGAAGGGAGTTAGTGTGATGGCTGAGGGATTGATCTCCGCAAATGCTGGGAAATTTTCTCCATTCTCAGTTATCACTACACCTTAGCTTCTAATATATCTATTATTAGTGCTTTAACTGAAACTGTTTGATGTGCTAACTACCAGGAAAATTCAAGAGGAATGTTGACAAAGTTAATACAAAAATGAATTTGTACCCAAATTTCTGGTGTTTTGGAAGATATTAATCAAATTAATCATTTCATGAACTGTGTGATATAGACGACATACTTTTCTCTTGGGAAAATAACTAAGTCCACTAAGTGACTAGACTTATCAGTTAATGCAGGGAAAACACAGTGGCAGTGCTATGTGTAGAAATAAAGGCATAGCTATTTGTGTTTTCATCATTTCTAAACAGCCTCAAATATTCTGTGATTCCAAATATAATTATTTCCTTGGGCTGATAACTAACTGGAAATGTACAATTGATTCTCTTTATTTGTAGATGTTCTATTTTATCAAGTTGCAGTGAAGACTAAATTAGCAAATACAAAATTACTGTCCCTAGGGGAAATACAAAGTTAGATTTCTGTGAAACTTTGTTCACATTTTCATGACCTAATCATCAATACATAACCTTGTTTTGTGTGTTTCTCTTTAAAGACATCTTATTTTATATATATATATATTAATTATATTATATATTATATATGTAAATTATATATAGTATACATATATATAGCAAACACATAGTGTAACATCAAATACATTGTACTTAATACTAAATATTGTGTGTTGATATATATTTACATATATGTACATATAATACATACATAGGTGCATATATATGTTAACTCATTAATGTTGAATTCATGGCCAACTGTACTCTAATTCATACCTGAATGAAGTTTATCTGACACATTTTCTCCATCAGACAAATCACAGGCTGCTTGTGCTTGTTAAGAACATTGGCACTTTAGAAATGGACTTGGGGGCCTTTTTAAACATAAGAACAACCAACGAAAAAAAAAGACAAAATGAAAAAATTGTGGCTCTAAATACACCATGGGAAGGACACTTGTTATGATATAAGAGCTAAAACAAGAAGGCCGTGTCACTTTTTTTTTTTTTTTTTTAACCTCAAACAGGAATGTGCATGGCCGGTGCTTAAACATTGCAAGTATTGATTTGGGTGTTGCAAATACATTTCACCAAGTATGCTGATTTGCAAATATGGAATCCATGAATAATGATGGTCAACTGAATTTTTAAGTTTCCAGCTTATATTTTTAAATAAACCTTGTTTTTGTTATTGATTTCTAATTATACTTTATCTGGGCCAAATATGTGGTCAGTAAGTGATTGATTCTTTCATATTTTTTAATGTTTGGTTTTGTGACATATACAGGGCCAATTCAATTTCATTTCTCATGGATGCTTAGAAGAAATGCTTATTGTCTCTTTTGAGCTATGGGATTCTATATATTTCTACCAAATACAGCTTATTCCTTGTGGTTTTCAATTTTTTTTTTATTTTCAACTATTCTCTTTTAAGTATTTTTACTTATTTGTGTTAAAATACCCCACTGTAGAATTTGTACCTTTTTTTTTTTAAGATTTTATTTATTTGACAGACAGAGATCACAAGTAGGCAGAGAGGCAGGCAGAGAGAGAGAGGAGGAGGAAGCAGGCTCCCTGCAGAGCAGAGAGCCCAATGTGGGGCTCGATCCCAGGACCCTGGGATCATGACCCGAGCTGAAGGCAGAGGCTTAACCCACTGAGCCACCCAGGCGCCCCTAGAATTTGTACCTTTAAAACATTCCACCACTATTTGCTTTGCGTTTTTGAGGATATGACTTTTCAGGGCATATAAATTAAGGATTTTTATGTTTTCTAATAAACTGTTCCTTTTATCATTATATAGCAACTGACTTCTCATAATAGTATGTTTTCCATTAAATCTTTTGTCTGATATTTCCATCCTTTCAGCTTTTCTGGGTTACCATGATATATGTATAGTTCTTACAAAGAATGTAATATTAGATTCTATTTTTAATTTTATACTACTAGAAACTCCATCTTTCAAACTAAGTTAAACACATTTATATCTGTTATGCTTACTGATGCATTTTTGTGTTTCCTTAATTTTCATACTGCCTTCCTTTTATCTCTTTTTTTTCCTAGTGTCTGATTTGTTAAATTATATTTCTGCTTTCACTAACTTAAATATCTTATCGATGATATGTTAGTATTTACTTTTAAATTTTAAAATATATACTTGTTAATAAACATTAAGTTTAATTTTTTCAAAAATGTACCCTCCTCAAGAACTGAACAAAAATTTAGGTGTTACATCTATGTATCTTTGTAGAAACTATTGTGATTTTATTACCCAATGTTTTACTTTACTGTATTTTTATCATCTTTCCCAAAGTAGGTATTATTTGAATCATTAATTTCAGCTAGTTGTTATTTAGCTTAACCAACATGCAACTGACATTTGCTCAAAATTGCTTCTTAAATCTCAAACTTGCCTTTTGAATTCAGGTTTTCAGTTTCTTTCATGCTGCAGATACAGTATAGGAAAAACAAAAGCAAATATTGAGAGTATATAATTATTTGTTAAATTATTTGTTTCATTCATATAGGCTTCAATGAAAGGTACATTCTCGGTCTTTGTTCCCCCAACCCCAAAATACGTAAGATTATTTTCCATTCTCCCTCCTAAATGATGCTT
The DNA here is from genome assembly GCF_010015895.1 of Lontra canadensis. Lineage (NCBI taxonomy): Eukaryota > Metazoa > Chordata > Mammalia > Carnivora > Mustelidae > Lontra > Lontra canadensis. Next base: position 10,302,332 of record NW_022631033.1, read on the forward strand.
TAGCTGAGTATAAAATTCTAGAATTATGATTATTTTTTTCTCAACATTTTGAAAATGTAATTTCACAGTCTTCAGCCTGTTGAGTTTATCTAGTTAAAGGGTTCAAAATTTTATCTATCCTAGAAAATTATCAATACAATCATTTTGAATATTGTCTCTCAACCTTCTTTTAGTCTCACCTTCTGAAATTTGAAACATATTCTTATTATTTTTTCTTGCCTTTTATGTTGACATCTTCATCACTTGCACATGTGTTCTATTTAATATCTCAGTGAGTCTTGTTTTGGGATACCTTTGCCTACTGAGTTGTAGACATGTTATAACACAGCAAGTTTGTAGCAAGTTTGTATTTCCCTTTCCCTATCGATACTTATATTTGGGGGGATTTACATTAATTTGTAGGCTTGAAGAATCATGCTTCTTTTGGATAGTATAAATTGGATTCTGTATCATTCTCACAAATATTTTATTTTCTCATTTAAGAGCTCCACGTAGAGAGGTGAACTTCCTTATAATCTCAAAGGTCAGTAGATAACTTTATTGTTAGTAATAATTTTCCTGAGAAGCAGCTATTTTAGGGAGCTGGCATGAAAGTTGGAATTCTCAGTTTATCATACCACATATTTTCTTTCTTTTGAGCCCAGATATACATTATATTGCATTACATTATATTATTCATATCACATAATTTAATTCTTTTAAAAAGCTGGAAAATAAAATTGAGGATAACTCCTAGAAGTTAGATCAAAAAGAAAAAAAATCCATAAAGAAATAAAAGACAATAAAAGTCAACAGTCATTGAGGAGGTCCAATATCATTTTATTTTATACTATAGAACTTCCATCTTACATTTCTATTTGTTTTGGCAGGAAAAGAATTCATGATGGCTTTGTATCACTTAATATCAATATCTTTTCTAATTCTTTTAATGGTGTTTTGTTTACTATAAAATAATATTAAATTAATATATCTACAACAGTCTTCCTTGTTTTCCAGTTATGTATTTTTTTAATTTTAATATTCAGTTGTGACAAATTTGAATATTTATAACTTATAATTGTCACTTGGTGGAAAATATTACGTATGTTTTAAAAAGAGAAAGTTCAGGAAAATAAAGCATAATTATCCTTATAATTAAGCTTTTAAATGAGTTTACATTATTAAATTATTTTGCCTTGCAAAGAATTTAACATATTTAAATATGAAAGTAACATTAACTTCTACTACAGGTAATTCACTTAACATCTGAAATATACTTTTCTCAAATTCCAGAAAGGCATTGCATTATGACCCTCAGGTCCTTAAGAAGCAAGGAAGGATGAGCAGAACTCTCTAAAGCCCTTTGGGACTCTTTACATTTACTGATAATAGAACTAAAATCATTGGTTTTAGAGGCACCTGGGTGGTTTAGTCAGTTAAGTGTACAATTCTTTTTTTTTTTTAATAAAGAAGTTAAGTATTTTTTTAAAAGATTTTGTCTATTTATTTGACAGAGATCACAAATAGGTGGAGAGGCAGGCAGAGAGAGAAGGGGAAGCAGGCTCCCTGCTGAGCAGAGAACCTGATGCAGGGCTCCATCCCAGGACCCTGAGATCATGACCCGAGCCAAAGGCAGAGGCTTAACCCACTGAGCCACCCAGGCACCCCCTACGTGTACAGTTCTTGATTTCTGCTCAGATCATGATCTCAGGTCATGGATCAAGTCCTACATCGCACTCCTCACTCAGCTGGGAGTTTGATGGAGATGCTCTTTCTCCCTCTCCCTCCACTCCTCCCCACCCTCATACATGTGTGCTCTCTCTCTCCCCAAAATAAATAAATCAGTCTTTAAAAAGGAAAATAAATAAGTGGTTTTAATAATGTCCATTGCTGCTGGTGCATCAGCAATAAGCACTATACTTTAATAAAAAGTTCATGTTTACTAAGGAGGATGATAGATACATTTATGGGGAAATTTGTTTATTGGAAATCTCAGAGGCTTTGAGTCGTAATAATTGTTATCTCAACTTCCTTTGCGTGTGTGAACTACAACAGGTAGCATTCTCATTGTACTTGAGATTCCCTATTTTAATATAGAATGTAATAATCCTCATTCCATAACCCTATTGGTTTTCGTAGAGTATGGAGTTAGGTATAATTACCATTATAATTACAAATGACACACAGAAAAGTTCCAAATATCTGTTTATTTTAGCTAGTGTTTTCTCCCAGAGATGCTTGAAATGGGAAAGGCATTAGAGGTCATGGATGACAATCTCATACTTACAGTATCATTTCTTTAATAAGACCCACAGCAGCTGGCCAGCCAAGTTTGTGACTTCATGTGTTCAGATATGTGATACTCCCTATTTTCATGGCACCACAGTATATATTAATAATGGAGAAATATTAAAATGCATGTGCATTATTAAAATGTGTTCCCCTCCAAATTCGAGGAAAATTATCCCAGTATTGTCCTTAGAAAGACAGTTCTTAACAATTTTAATTCATGTCCTCTCCTGGTAATTATACAAACCTGGAAGATTTCATCTCTCCAATTTCTTTCCACTACCAAAAATGCTGAAATGTCTTAGGAAAATATTATATCATCTTCCTTGAAGAATCACAGCTAAAGGAGATACAAGTGTGGCTCAGTCACAAGGGTGGTGCTCAGCTAGCTGAGCATTTGACTTCAGCTCAAGTCATGATCTCAGGGTCCTTGGATCAAGACCCCTGTTGAGCCCCAGGTCAAGCCCTGTGACTAACCCCACTTGGACCTTCACAGCCTCAGGCTCCACACTCATTGGGGAGTCTGTGTGCCCCTTTGCCTCTCCCTCTCACCATCCCCCCCAATCATGCATGTGCACCCTCTCTTTCTCTCTCAAATAAATAAATAAAATCTTAAAAAGTAAAAAAGAATCACAGTTAAAAATCACTTTACTCTATCAAACTATGCTTCTTCTCTTTGATATTATGGTACCTCTTTAGTTATGAATTACTTCTCTAAATCCATACATACTATTTTTGACTATTCCACAGGTAAGAAAAAGGAAATTAATTTTTACCAAGTACCTACTTTATGCCAAGCTAACTGTTCTATTCACTCTGTCAATTATCAAAGAACATTATTGGGATAGAGTTCTTTATAATAAAGTTTTTTTTAAAGATTTTATTTATTTATTTGACAGAGATCACAGGTAGGCAGAGAGGCAGGCAGAGAGAGAGGAAGGGAAGCAGGCTTCCTGCTGAGCAGAGAGCCCGATGTGGGACTCGATCCCAGGACCCTGGGATCACGACCTGAGCCAAAGGCAGAGGCTTTAACCCACTGAGCCACCCAGGTGCCCCATGTAATAAAGTATTATAAAATATTATTATTTTATTCATATTATCTCTGATTACATAAGCTATTTTAGGGTCACTTTACTCAGTTAAGTCATACTGACTTCGTAGTTAAACAAAAATTTCAAAGATTTTTCCCCCCATAAACTGCTCTTCTTAAAGGTACACTGTATTTTATGGTATAATCACTTTCTTTTTAATCTAAATAGTAACCTTTACTTATAGCTATAACAATTTGTATTTTGTTTTGCTCCATTCTATTTATGAGACATATTAAAATCTCAATTCTTTTTTATCACATCAGCTATAGTTTCTAACCTTTAATCATTTTATGTTTTGATTAGCCTGGCATTTCTTTCTGAGTTCATGCTGCTGATTAAAATACTACATAGAATATGATCAAAGCACTTTTCTTTTCAACGTAATACTGGAAAAAAATCATTCTGTGCTAACTTTGGTCATCACTGTTAGTGTATTTTATTTTGTCATCTCTGACTACTTCTAACTTCATCCAAGACACTTTTGTTTTCTTTAGAGTGCTCTGCTCTAAAAGGCCCTGTCGAATGTCTTTGTGAATTCAAGACAGATTATGAGTATGGCTCTATTTTAATTTACCAATTTAGCAATTCTATCTGAACTAGAAATGAGTTCAGTTTAGAATGGCTTATTCTTTGTGACCTCATGATAACTCTTAGGAAGTTCTGCTTTACTTTTTTCTCCTGGATGTCCAAGTACATTTTATATATTGATATTACTATTAAAAAATCATATTTTCAGTACAAATTACATTGTAAGCTATATCCTGATATTAGTTCTTTTTATCTTCTGAGCAACCTCATTAGGTAGGAACTATTCCTGCTTTGCATATGAACTCAAAAAAAGTTAGAAACCGTAGTTAATTATCACAAAGAACCATGACTATTATATTGTGAAATGAGAGATCAAACACATATCTGTTTAACTATAGAGTCCTAATCTTTACCTTCATGCTATGTATACATATTTCTATGGTTTTCCTTGGAATCAACATCAACTTTGTTAGTGTGCAGTTTCCAAGTCCACTTTCATCCACTTTAAAATATCATGGCATTCATATTCATAAAGGTTATTAATAATGGAATTTTTATCTTGTCTATAGAAACCCCTTTGTAGTCTGGGATGTGATTCACCAAGTCATAGTGATTTCACACCTTTAAAGCAGCCAGGTTAATTTTACTGTATCTTGGCTTATCTAGAGTTTCAATGGTCTCTTCATATCATAACTATTAACCATGGATATTTATTACTGGTGAAGAAAATGACTATATAAGAAGATAACTCTGAGACATTGAGAAGTTCTGCTTTTCCTCTATCATCTGTTAACATACAAATATTATCTCCACACCAAGAAATGTTTTTTTTCTCTTTTTGCTCTTATTGTAGATTTGAAAATGTGCTTTCTTTTTCCTTATGTCTTTCAATAAGTGTAACACATTTGGAACTTTAGTTTTCTTTATATAATTTTATATATAGTCATACAACTTTTTAACAATTTTCTTTAAGCAATCCAATCTTTAGAGATAGATAGATAGATAGATAGATAGATATAGATATGTCTGTATCTATCTATATAAAGGAAATTAATGGGTGTAGATAAATATCTTTAAGCAAATAATTTCTGAGCTGTATCTAGCATTTGTAGTGCTTTTGTATGACTTAAAATAGAAAAGCATACTCTCTAGGCCAAAAATGACAAAACTAACCCTTCCTCTGAGCCGATAATTCCCTTCACTAGGGAGAGTAGATTGATTTGGGGATCATCCCTTGGCTGGACAACAGTGTGCGCATCTCTCTCTGCCTCCTATGGCTCCCATTTGCCCAGATAGTCACAGTTGCTACGTGCTCACATAGTAGTTCATCCTTCTCATTTCATAGAGATCATCGTAAGTGCCTGGATCCTGACTTTATGATGCCAGGACTACACATATCTTTTCTTCTATCATATCCTTACAAATATAATGTATAGTTGGGCTATATATTATCATTTACAATATTCCTTGGGATTTGAGAAAAGCTGACATTAATGAGATCTCTGAGAAACTCATTACTCATTACATCTAAATCACCAACTTTGTTCATTCAAAGTAAATTCTATGTGTTGCTTCCTCAATATACATGAAAATATAAATACATGATTTATCACATGTTATCATTTATCAGGATGAGACTTTTTTACATGCATGGAGACTGAAGCTTCAAATTTATTGTGTCACGCACACATTTTATAATCAAAGTTAGGAAAGTAAACTAGTTTTTTTTTTCTTTTTTTAGATGAGTAATCTCCAAGATTGCATTTTCTTAACAAAATTAGGTCTTGTTGATTTTAACTAAAGTAACTGATACTTACTTGATCCTAACCTCTTGTTTGTTCAATAGTCCTTGCATATAAAATTCTACTCTTGGATTTTGCTTTCTTTAAAGATTCTTTTGAACAAGTTATTTCTCACCGTTGCTCTTTCCCAGTCTTCAGATCCATGTGTATAAAATTATTTTCACTTTGTTACATTAGAATGCTTTACATTTCTTATTTAAATTAATATGTACATGTGTATATGTACAAACTATTCATATGTAAACTCACAAGTAATATTTCTTAGCACTTATTACTATTATTCCCAACTAAAAATTATTGTGTAACTGGAACCACTTCAACTTGATATACCTTATTTCTTCTATAATATCTAATTTCAGAAATTTATTTTCCTATAATTTCTTTTTCCTTTACAGTGTATCTTAAAATTTTGGTTGTTCAGTTGATGGTTTTTCAACTGGCCCCATTATTTTCTGTCCTTTTTCCTTCAGCTTATTACCAAGAATAAGATTCTTTACTATTAAAATTCATTGTCCAAATATCTTTAACCCCACAAATATTCCATTTCTTTAGTTTATTTCATCTTCCCAAATCTCTACTCTAGACTAAAAACAAAAAAGGAAAGCATATATGCCTAATTCAAGCATTTTGCTGCAAAGGATCATAAAAATCACTAAAGAGAGAGTTCACATCAGCAGAAAATTTTAAAAATCTGCAGTTCAATGAGTCTTGGCCATCTCTCTCATGTTTCATGTCTACTCTCTAGTAAAAGAGCATGTCATTTGTCATGTCATATCTACACATGAAGCCCCACATGTTCTTCAGCAAGGGGGCGCCACATACTACAAAACCTGATAATACCTGAATTAGTAAAATACCCAAGTAATTGAATGAGTCAATGAATGGATGAATATTAGTCAACAAAATGATCCCATGAATGTGTTTACCTTTATTAGGATTTTATTAGTATACAAACCATGAAATTCTGCTTATCTTCTAATTTTCTCAATTTCCTCTTTATTAGAAAGACTTTGTAATAGCTCTTAAATCCAGATGCATACTTTCTTTTTATTTTTTCTTCTGTAAATAGGTCTTTCCATTATATACTGTTTTCATTAGGATTGTCTCTTTCTCCTTGGCATTTTTTTTCTCTTTCTGGTTTTATTCTTGCATTATTTCTCTTATTCTTTCTTGATACCATTTAGCGTTTAGCCTTTTAAAAACCTCAGTGCACAGAGAGATGCTCCTATAGCCTTTTAACCTTATCCTTTAGCAGAGAGACTAGCTTGCATTTATAGCATACATAATTTGTGACCACCTGAGGCAAAAGACAAACTTAGCATACACCCTGAAGTTTCCTTAAATAGTTCCCTTGGTGTCCACACTTCTTTCAAGTTAAGCTCAAGTCCTTTCTGACTCTTCCTGTATTCTCTTTGTGCTCTGCCAAGTCACGACGACAGTTTGTTATGTCTATTTGCTGGTACTCATGATCTCAAGGGTGTTACTGACTTTAAGATTGGCTGTCCACTCTAACCTCCTGATGTAACTATCTGATAACTTGTTTGTTCCTGCTAGTTAACAATAATTTGTGCCTAATAGATGTCTAGCTTTGACCTTTCCACAAAAGCTATGTTACTAAATTTATATCCCTGAAAAGATTGCTGTGAAACATTCCATTCCATTAACTAAGCCTTAATCTATTTTGCAACTTATGTATATACACAAGCTTAGAAGTAATTTATGTGTGTATATTAGGCTTTGTTACTATGTAATTAAGCACACTGAAACATACATACTTGTCCAAATAAGATACTTAAACTAGCTCACAATTTATTTGAAGAAAGGTAAAATGGAAAGAACGATATGCTCTCTCTCTCCCATTAATGGCTCAAATTTAATTTGTCTATATTTAATATACATGTATTTTGATAAGACTCCACATAGCCAATAAAGAATGTCAAAAGCACTTTTAGTGGTATTCAAGCAATATGAAGATATTTTGCTTAAAAGTGAAACCTTAGGACCCAGAAGCTACACATGGGCAATCCATAAATATTCCTAAAAAATTCACAAAATTGAAAGATTCAATCTGAAAACCTATCTGATAATGATATTTCTGATTCTTAAACTTTATAGTTATTCTTCTGGTGTGCACACATCACACACACACACACACCCCAAATGATTTTTATTGATTATATTTGAAAGAAAATTGGAGATATATATATATATAATATACATAATCATATTTGAGAATTGATGTATTTGTTCTTTTGATTACAAAACTATAATTTTATTTGAAAAATTACTGACTTTTTCTATAAAATGTGAAAAAGTAAAACAAAGTCTAGTAACTTTCAAGGAAAGATGTCAGCATAGCATTTGTGCCTTCATAATTCTGTTCCACATATCATGGGGTCAAAGCACATACTGAAAGCATAAAACCACACCTTTAAAGTTTTCTATATCAAATGCATGAGAAAGAAAATCATCCCTTCTCCCATAAAATTTCAACTTAGTTATTCACAGTATACCACCTTCAAAGACCAACCTGGAAAGGAAATTTTGGTGAATAATTTATAAGTCAAAGGTAAAGCCAAGGGTGCAATCCTATATATATATATATATATATATATATATATATATATATATATAGTCTTAGAACACACAGAATTCAGACAACATATCAGAGTATGAAGAAAAACAAACACCACAAACTAAAGTTTACATTTACAGGAAAAATAAAAACTGCCTTTAAAAAAATATAGATCATAAATATACCAAAAGTATAATACTGTGAAGAACCATAAGGCACCTTAAAAGTTTGGAAAGATATATCTCTATAAACTAAACATGTCTTTGAACATCTAAGTCTTAATATTTTCACTTACAATATCTTGGGCTGTTCAAATAGAAAAAAAAAAGAATAAAATAAACATTTTTCTTTTTAAAGTGTTAAACCATGATTTGTTTTTCAATTTTTTGAGCCTTCTGTGGTCCATATAGCCTATGCACATATCTGCACTCAATCCTTAACCCATAGTTATAATTGTTTGTTTTATAAACCACTTTACTGAGGTATGAATGACATACAACTCATTGTGCATATTTAATGTGTATAGCTTGGTAAGTCTGGAACCCATGAAACCCTTACACAGTCTATGCCATAAAGATACCCATCTGCTCTGGAAGTTTTTTGTCCTCTTTATTCATTATTTTTCTTTTGGTGATAAAACACTTAGTATAAGATCTATTCTTCTTAGTAAATTTTTAATGATACAATACAGTATTATTAACTATAGGCACTACTTTATAGGCAATATCTCTAGGATTTATTTAACTTGTGCAACTGAAACTTGGTACCCTTTGAAAAATACCTCCCTGTTTCTACTGCTCACCAGTCTCCAGTAACCACTACCTTACTTGTAGCTTCTATGAGGCTGACATTTTTAGATTGTTCATAAAAGTGATATTATATAGTGTTGGTTCTTCTGTATCCAGATTATTTCACTTATCTTAATATCATTTGGGTTCACCCATGTTGTCACAAATGGCAGGATTTTCCTCTTTTTTTTATAAGGTTGAGTAATACTATAATATTAATTATATGTATATATTTATAGATGGATTATCCCTATACATATGCAAAGATATAGTCTTAGTGTTGTGTTATATAAATGTTATATAAGTGTCATGGTATATATTGTATATATATTATATGGATATTATATAATCTGTAATAGAGAAAATGTGTTGTGTATATATTAAATAGATAATATAGAGGTTGTAGCAGACATATATATATGTGTGAGTATATACAGATATATACATATATATACACATGGATAGATCCATTTGATTCTGTTTCTCTGGAGAACCTGACTAATAGAAATTCAGTCTGTTGTGGAAAATTCAAAGCAAACAATGTGTATCAAGTGGTATATTGGCCTTTAGTTTGTTAATTTGTCTCTGCAGAGTCTTTGTATTTCAAGGACCAACAAAATAAACATATCCTCCAGCACCACCCCCTACCCTCACTAGCAACCACAACTAACACCATCCACCTGAGTTTGTCTGACTTTTTCCTGATAAGCCCGCCCTTCTCTTTGGAACTAAGACCTCTATGCCATCAAAGCACAAAGTTGTACAACAGGAAGCAAAAATTTTGTTTCTGAAACAATAGGGGTGATGGTAGGTGGTGCAATTCACATTTCTGCCCCTTAATTCTCAGACTCATGAATCCTGGCTATGGAAAAAGTAGTATCATATTTTGGAAAGGTAATTTAGAACATTTACAGCCTCCTGGAGAACCTTGCCAGGTCCTACAATGTATTGCCACATATTCAGTAATTTAACCGAGTTTTCCAAAAGCTAGTTCACTGATCTGCCAAAACGTTGTTTCAGGATTGTGGGACATATGGTAAGACCAATGAGTTCCTCAGGGATGGCCCCATTGCTGCACTTCTTTTTCTGTGAAATGAGTTTCTTGACCAGAAATAGCGCTGTGTGGAATGGCTTGATGAATGCTGGAGAAGGTATTCTGCAAGTCCATGGATGGTAGTTTTGGCAGAAACTCTGTATACAAGGAAGTCAAATCCACATCCACAGTCAGTGCTTATCTCAGCAAGAACAAAACACTGCCCCTTTCATAATGGAAGTGATCCAGTGTAATCCACCGGCCGCCAGGGAGCTGACTGGTCACTCCAGGGAATGGTACCATTTCAGGGACTCACTGTTGATCTCTGCTGCTAGCAGATTTAGCACTCAGCAGTGGCCATGGCCTGGTCATCTTTGATAGGTGAATGTCTATGTTGCTAAGCCCATGTATGAACTCCGTTGCTATCTTCGTAGCCACTTTGTTCATGAGCCCATTAGATAATGACAGAAGTAGCTAAAGAAAGAAGCTGACTAGTATGTACAGAACAGTTCATCCTATCCACCTGATTATTAAATTCCTCCTCTTTGGTAAGGATTCACATGGGCTACAAGTACCTTCACATTTTTCACCCGTTCGGAGAGTTCCATCCATATACCTCTTCCTCCGACCTCTTTGTGATGTTCCTTTAACAAACCATGTTTTGTGATGTTTGTGATGTTCCTTTGTGATGTTCCTTTACAAACCAGTCAAATCATTCGCCACAGCCCACAAGTCTGTATATAATCCACCACAAATATCTGCTGTTTATTTTTCTGAGTAAATGTACAACCAGCTGTGCTGCTTGAAGCTGTACCACTGGGGGGATTTCTCTTCACTGCTCTTTCTCCAGGGTACCCAGGAATGGAGCGTCCATCCCCTTTTGGGTGGTACCATGTATTGCATAGTTTAATCTGTTGAGCCTTGAAATACAAGAACTCTCTTCATAGAAAAACTAAAACACTGAAGACACATATATTGTCTGGTGTACTTTACTGGCTTTGAATATTCAACAACAGACAATGAAACTGTACTAGGGGTGTCCAAAGAAACAGAGCCAATTATATATAGAGAGGGAAGGGAATACATTTTAAGATAATAGCTTGTGTGATCGTCAAGCACCTGAAATCTTCAGGCTGGTAATTCTAGCAGGAGTTGATGCTGTAGTTGAGTGTGAAGGCAGGCTGGTCAGAATTCTGTCCTCTTTGAGAAACCTCAATCTTGGTTCCTAAGGTGTTCAACGGATTGTATGAGGCCCACCCACATTATGGAGGGTAATCTGCTTTACTCAGATTCTGAAGATATATGTTAAAGTTATCTGAAAAATACTTCCCTACAGAATCTAAACTGATGTGTGATCAAAAAACTGGTTACAATAACCAAGCCAGGGGACACAAAAATTAGGTTTCACAACTTGTCTAACAATAAAAGGTGATTATTAGGCTCAAATTAGATAACAAAGACTTAGGCAGACACAGCACAGTGCCTTACACATAGCAGTCTATTATTGCCATACTGCTGCTGTCACTAATACTATTACAACTAATACCACTTTTCACACTACTCATGCTGCTGTTACTGTTACTTTACATACTATTATATTACATACTAATGGTAGCATGTCTTAATGCACCCCTACTCATTTCCTAAGGTTTGCTAGAACATAATTGTTCACAGTCAGTCAACTAGCTGCTGCACTAATCCATTCAAACTCCTGAAAGCCTAAACCAACTCAAGTTATGCGTTCTTTGGAAAAGCTAACCCAGGAGTCTTGGAGATTAATAGTTTTAGGTTCAAATTTTGGAGTATAAACATTGAGCAAATTAAGTTTTCCAAGCCTCTTTTCCGCATCTGTGAATCAGGACTATACAATTGATCTGAAGTTTATTGTGTATCTTTTGAAGCTCGATTAAGATTATCACTCTCAGGGGCGCCTGGTTGGCTCAGTGGGTTAAGCCTCTGCCTTTGGCTCGGGTCATCATCCCAGGTCCTGGGATCAAGACCCGCATCGGGCTCTCTGCTCAGCAGGGAGCCTGCTTCCCTTCCTCTCTCTCTCTGCCTGCCTCTCTGCCTACTTGTGATCTCTGTCTGTCAAATAAATAAATAAAAATCTTAAAAAAAAAAAGATTATCTCTCTCACCTCCAAGGCTGTATTTATTCATCCTTCTACTAGTCTTATACTCTGTGTTATAGAGTAAGCATCTTAATGGTTAGAAATCATATCCTATGTGTATTTCAGTCCTCTTCCTTACCTTGGCACAGTGTAGGAGGCACCAAACTATATGATAAATAACGGTGATAATTAATGAATTAATTATTTAATATTTAGATAATTAATTAATTAATTCATTAATTATGCGTTCAAAGATATATACATACTTAATACCTATTACTTTTTTGATATTCATGGTAAAGAAGACACTGGATGGAAGACTAGGCCATTGAGAATATAAAATGAGAAATGGAGGTTGGTATAGCCCATGAAGTAAGCAAAAAAGATTCAGAGAACAGAAATCCATCACAGCAGGAGATTTGGTAATTCTAGCAGGAGTTAGAATGTAGAACTACTAAATGTATCAACAAAATGTAAAATGTAAATAAACTTTACTAAATGTAAAGCCAAATGTGTAAACAGACCATTTTGCCCCTGGGCCATTACTAAACATGATACTGGGCCTGATTGTTCTACAAATGTATTTAGTAATATATTAATTCTAAAATAGAATGATCTGCACCAGCAAAGCCTTGAACAAATTTTAAGCATTAATACATTTGGAAGGAGGGCAATGTCAGGGCACAGAGTAAGGGAGGATAGACTCAAACAAGGTTTGGGTAACACATAGGAGGCAGTGCCCTACCAAGCTTCAGAGAAAGACAGAGATTATGTTTGCTTTCAGGACAGAACTTAAAGGGTCACCTCTCTCTTTAGGATAGGATAAGGGGGAAAATCTCAAGTTTGGAAATAAAATTTACAATGATTATTTTTACCCAGAAACAACACATCTCTACATCTAATATCTTTTAGTTGAAAGAAGATGTTCTCTATCTGTAACTATTTAAATAAAAAGTTTTAACATGAAGAAATCCATACACAGTTTTTAAAAATAATTTTTTAACATAATTCAGTCCAACAGATCGATAGTAGGTTCTCCATAAAGCTTGGACTGAATATAGGCTCAGTAACCATTTCTCATAGACATTCCTTTTGTTTTTAAGCTGCCACTATAACAGGAGAGCAGGCTAAAATTTTAGACAATTACTTCTTAAAAGGATTATGATCCTTTCCAACATTTTTTTTAAATCAAGTTTATTACATTCACTGAAGCATTTGTAAAGAATCTCTTTCTTTACTTATTCATTTAACAAGTATTTACTGAGTCCCTAGTATGTTCTGAAAACTCTATTACACACCAAAACCTAGAAGTAAATAAAACAGAATACTCCCTGCCTTCTGAAGCTTAAGTTCTGCCAGAAAAACCCAACAACAATCACAATGTTAATAAAATTAAATGAGAAAACAAAAAGGTTGAGTCAATAGATAGTTATGTGGGTGGGTGGGTGGGAAGAGACTTGGAGCTACTTAACATAGGCTTTGTAAGGGAAAAAAAAAAATACTTAGGAAATGACACTTGAAACATCCTCGGAAAGATGAAAAGAAATCCCTGTGTCTGAGGGTGAGCAATTGGGGAGAGAACATAAGAGGAAAGGCTCTGGAGACGTAAACACCAGAGTGGTTCAAGAGTGAACTTCAAAGGCAGGAGAGAAGATGAAGCTGGAAAGCTGGCGGAAGGGCCAGATCATATAATACGCATGTCAGGCAAGAGCTGGCCTCTACTGACTCCTTTTGGCCCCTGCGTGCCAACTGTGCGAATCTTCTTCCAACTCCATGTTTAGTGAAGTCACATCAGCTGCTTGAAATTGGCCATGGCGGGCATATTAACACAATGAAATCTGTAAGGCTGACAGATTCACTGACAGATTGACTGACAACCTCTCTATCCTAGGTCCCCCACCTCCAGAGAAATAGATGGAAAAGCATACTACCAATGTCTAGTTGTCTAGTAACGCTTCCTCCAGCTCTTCCTTCCTCTTCCTCCAAAGCGAAGGCATTTTTTGATGTTGTTGGTCATGCTTCTGCTGGCCAAGATATAAACCATTGCGAGCAGTGCAATGAAGGAAATCTTTCCAGCCAGTGGCAGAGCTCAGACTTCTCTAAGGGCTTGTTTTATTTCAGTTTTTACTTGCAGGTGAATGTAGGATGATGAACTCCTTGATGGGCATTCAGGGCTGTTCTACCATCAGCTGTTTTATCCTGTGGTCATCAGCCTTTACATAACAGCACACACATTTCAGTTTTTCCTGACCGAGAATTTTTGCCTCTTTTGTATTATTTCTTTGCCAGAGTCAGAGTGGGTACCATTTGCAAGTTGGGAGGAAGGGATATGACCAATGCTGCCAGCCTGAGGCCAATAAGACTGGAGACCACAGGGGCCACAACCAGTAGACTGTTTGTCAGTGGTCAAGCAGATGGGCTGCTCTTTGCCCTAAAGTGTCTGTGCTTAGGGCATGGTGGAGAGTTCAGGTGGATATGGAAGGTATAGGAACCTGTTCTAGTTGCAGCTGGTGGGGGGCATGTAGGACAATGAGGATTCCCCCACCCTACAGGTCTTTAACCACTGAAAGACAAGCCACCCACAGTACCCGTGGCTCATGAAGGCCTGGAAGCCCATCCATGTCCACAACTTGTCCTTCTGGTACAGGAATTCTGCCACCCAATGATGCCAGTCTTTGCTCTGGGCCCACAGAAAAACCACACATTTGGGGTCCTCCAGTTCCTCCTCCTAATATTTTAGAATTAAGTAATCAGTGCTTCTCTCTGCCATTTTTACTTTAGAATCATCATGACCAAATGTGCTGAAATTCTCTGTGTATTTATCTCTGGATTTCTCTGAGAATGGGTACTAGGGAAAGAGGTGTCAGTCTCCATGCCTTCCTATTTGGACAAACTCAGTCATGACCATGATATGGCTGTTACACAGAGAGACTCCCAGATGCAAAGTACAAGTAAACCAGTGATGATTGAATGTCGATAAAATAAAACACACACTTTCTTTTTAGTATGATGCACAAGTAGGTCTTCCAGAGAAATGAAAGAGTAAAGGAACTCTTTACTAGGCATTGTACTGATACATTTGTTTTATTTGTTAAGTCTGGGAAACTGGCAAGAACAACTCATCTCAGTTAGTTAATATTTGTTTCTGAGTGGATACATGGAAATTGAGCATGAACTTTGGAGTAACAGCGGCTTGAGTTCCAGTGCAACTTAACGATGTTTACTAGCTGAGTGTAGTTTGGCATTTTGCAATACTGAGTGCTGTTTCCTCATCTGAATGAGACATGTTGCTATCTACTTCACGGAGTTTGTAAAGGACTCAGAACAGTTCCACACATGAAAATATGAAGCCCATTCTCTGGCACAAAGTAGGGAAGGATGGTACAGTCTAAAGAGACTTGACTTCATAATTTGATAGACTTTGCAATTCTGTCCTTGTCTGTAGTTTAACTACAGTAGATTTTAAAACTTCGGATGACCTCAGTATTTTTTAATCTTAAATGGGGCTAACCACACCTTGCAGGATTATTGTGAAGGGTAAAACATAATCCTGTGTTTTGTACAGTGTTGTGTGCATAGTTAGGAAGCAAAATTTAGATTTAAAAACTCTTGAAGAAACTCAAGTCTCAAGGGAAGATTGGTATACTAATGGGTGAGTTTCCTTGCCAAATACACAGCCTACTAGTTCCTCCTTGATACAAGCTTCCGGTCCATTCTGCTTCTGTGTTGATTCTTTCGTTTAAAAAAAAAAAAAAAAAAAAGGCACATAGCCTGAGACTGGACTCTTTGAAGGATCAGAATTCCTGAAAATCTGCAGAGTGGAAGATGATGGGATGGATTCCCCTTTTGACTCTTTAATTAGTTTCTAGAGCTTTCTTTTTTGAGCACCACTTCATAGAAAATAAACTCCTTTTGGAGTTTTGCCAAAGCTCATTTTAGTTGCATTCAGAAAATATATTTGGCCTGATAAACTAAGTCTATTTTTAAAAGGTGATACCAGAGGGCTGTTTTTTTTTATTTACTTATTAAATAAAGAGTACAAATTTTCTTTTACTGGTGCCTATTTGTGCCCTTTCTCTATACTAGAAAATTGTCAAGATTCTGTTCACAGGGGTTAATTTGTGGCCTTGAGAGTTGTAGTTATTGCCCATCGGGAAATGTGTCCACTCTGAATTTACCATGCACCCGTTAGAAGCCATGCAATTTCTATGCTTTGAACTACGAACTGATGAGAATTCTCAGTTCAGGGCTTGCACCTTTGCTTTTCTTTATTGATATCTTCAGGCCTAGTTTTTGGAGGCTTCTCATGGTTTCTGCATCCAGGCTTTTTAGATGCTTTGTACTCTCTACTTGTACAAGCCACAAGAACTGTTTTATTGCATGAGAAACACTGATGACGCCATGGCCTCCTTTCTTTTGATGAACACATCCAGTGACCAACTTGCTTTAATACCACCTTAGTACACCCCCCCAGACTGGTGAGCCCTTAGCTGCACACTGGTCTAATGAAGGCTCTAAGATAACAGCTAGGAAAAATCACAGGCAAGAAATCTGATTGTACTGTGTGATTAGCTCTTCTACTATAGGTACAGGCAAGATTTTGTATTCCTTGACCTTTTAAGAACAAAAGCTCCCACTCAGGTTTTACATGAGAGCAAGAGATCTGAGACAAAATAACTAATGCAATTTTTCTCGTATTTTCAACATGCGATACTATTGCACTCAGGATATCCTGGATATATCTTTTCTCTGGACATTTGTTCCCTGGCCCCCATACTTGGGGCCCATGGTATAGTTCACATTCCTCTTTCCTGGCAATGCTCCTCTCTATGGTGTCCACAAATAATCTGTTAAATGACTTTGAGAGGAATTGTTATGAGTTGACAAAAGTTTAATATGTTACCCTTATTAGGGTCTCTTTGATATTTTTACAAGGGAGCTTTAATTACTATATCAAAAAGGAAAAGAAACCAGATGCCTCTTGTCTCGATGACCACAGCGTAATCACTCAATACCTCCTGCATGGAAATGGGACTGCCAAATTACATTCTTAATTTCACAGTAGGCTCTGAGTTCCTGGAGGACTTACAATGTTCTGTTTGACTTTGTATCCTTAGTGCCCAGAATAGCACCTGGCACATAACTAAACTCAAGAATATTTGTTGTACGAATGAATGAGTAGTAAGTGATGCTGAAACAGTATATGCCAAGAGGATGAAAATATATATTCAAAATATAGGACCTGAACAGAACAATGTGTGGTCTTTCAATATGCAGCCATCTAAGCGAGATTGGCCTGAGCATCATACATCTGAGACAAAAAGTCCACTCCTGACATTATGAGAACAAAGACCCAAGGCATAGCATAAGAATGTGCTCTGCAGGGGCGCCTGGGTGGCTCAGTGGGTTAAAGCCTGTTCCTTCAGCTCAGGTCCTGGTCTCAGGGTCCTGGGATGGAGCCCCACATCGGGCTCTCTGCTCAACAGGGAGTCTGTTTCCCCCTCTCTCTCTGCCTGCCTCTCTGCCTATTTGTGATCTCTCTCCCTCTGTCAAATAAATAAATAAAATCCTTTAAAAAAAAAAAAAAGAATGTCTCTGGAGGCAAATTAGGTTTGCAAATATCATTCCCTTAAGTGAGAGTGAAAACGGAAATGAACAAACTGAAACAAATCATTTCTTCTCCCAAAATCACAGGGAGAGAAGCAAGCACTGAACAGAGAAGATGAGGGCGTGGTATTTTGCCTCAAATCTGTAACAAGCCCACACATCAAGAATAATAGCACTCTAGGAATTTTGTCAGTTGATAAATACAACCTATGAAAAAATGAATCCATGCACTTACTGTCCTATTTAAAAAATCAGTCGTGAAGTTTTTCCATTTACAAAGTAATGTATGCTTATTTTTTTTAATCAACGAGTTTCTAAATGATGTACAGATGTTGTAAGAATTAAAAACTTTAAATAAATTCGCTTTCACATAGTTGTGATAAACATATTATAATTTATAATTAAGATTTATTTGTCCTCAAAGAATGGCTTTTAAATGTCATTTGAAAAAATCAAGAATGCTACCTGCAAAATAAAACCAAGACATATATTTAACATTTTCAGATACTATTTTTCTTATTCTATAGCCTTTATCGTTATGCCAGTGTATGTGGAGGCAGGAGGATGTATTTTTGTGTTTCAGTACTACACACTATATTGTGATGTCTGTGTTTTGTTCACATTTTACCTAAAGGCAAATTACAACAAAATGAAGATTAAAATGTTGCCATCATTCCATAAATATTCATCAAGATATATTTTTAGGTAAATGTTGTTAAAGTTTGGGAGCTATAGAAAGTTATAAATACACTGCTGGAAAGGTTAATTCCCCTTCCAACTTTAGAGAAAAGAAAGAGAGAGAAGGAAACAGAGACATTTTATTTCCTGTGCTATAGGCTATGCTGAGCTAATAGCAAGAAGTAGAATACAATGGAAAACATAAAAATAAAATGTCCATTAAACTGGTATTCATTTTTCAGAGAGCTGGTATGCAGCATGCATCAACCATGTGCGTGTAATTATTGTATAGTTTTTGAAAATATGTGGTAAGAGTCAGTTACCCATGCAGGACTTATTTTTGGATCTGTAAAAGAGCTTTATGTTGGATAATAACATGGTGTCAGCCCTGCATGAAAAGACGGAATGATGAAGTCTAAATTGTTCTGAATGCCTGCAAATGGATCAAATGGCTCAAAATAATAACTCAATTTTTATTAGGACTGTGATGATACTTTCAACCTTTCAAAAATACATTCCTTATGGTACAAAATATGCTACATAAAATTGCTGAAATCTATTGTCATGGAAAAAGAAACAAATTATAGAAAAGTAAAAATAATGGAATGAACGGCTTAAGAGAGCGAGAGAGTCCAGATGAAACAGCAACTCAATAAGGTGTATTCAAAATTTTTTCCTAGTAAATGGAACCAAAGATCTCCCCACCTTATATTCTGTTACTTATTTATACTTTAAAAGCCTTGATAGATCAGGGCTAAGTTTTACCATTTTGTGTTCTAAAGATAACATACTTTGTGTTATTTTCTTGGTGGTTTTGGCTTTAAAAATAAACTTGTTTATTAGAACATATATAGAAGGAATATCAGAAGAAGAGTAACTGGAAAAAAACAAGACAATGGGAAAATTAAATTCCGTTTGGAGCTGAATTCTTTTTTTTTTTTTTTTTTTTTTTTAATAATTTTATTTTTTATAAACATATATATATATATATTTTTTCTCCCAGGGGTACAGGTCTGTGAATCTCCACGTTTACAAACTTCACAGCACTCACCATAGCACATACCCTACCCAATGTCCATAACCCCCCCCCAACCCCCCTCTGCCCAGCAACCCTCAGTTTGTTTTGTGAGATTAAGAGTCACTTATGGTTTGTCTCCCTCCCAATCCCAACTTGTTTCATTTACTCTTCTCCTACCACATTAACCCCCCATGTTGCATCTCCTCTCCCTCATATCAGGGAGATCATATGATAGTTGTCTTTCTCCGATTGACTTATTTCGCTAAGCATGATACCTTCTAGTTCCATCCATGTTGTCGCAAATGGCAAGATTTCATTTCTTTTGATGGCTGCATAGTATTCCATTGTATATATATACCACATCTTCTTTATCCATTCGTCTGTTGATGGACATCTAGGTTCTTTCCATAGTTTGGCTATTGTAGACATTGCTGCTATAAACATTCGGGTGCACGTGCCCCTTCGGATCACTACGTTTGTATCTTTAGGGTAAATACCCAGCAGTGCAATTGCTGGGTCATAGGGTAGTTCTATTTTCAACATTTTGAGGAACCTCCATGCTGTTTTCCAGAGTGGTTGCACCAGCTTGCATTCCCACCAACAATGTAGGAGGGTTCCCCTCTCTCCGCATCCTCGCCAGCATCTGTCATTTCCGGACTTGTTAATTTTAGCCATTCTGACTGGTGTGAGGTGGTATCTCATTGTGGTTTTGATTTGTATTTCCCTGATGCCGAGTGATATGGAGCACTTTTTCATGTGTCTGTTGGCCAGCTGGATGTCTTCTTTGCAGAAATGTCTGTTCATGTCTTCTGCCCATTTCTTGATGGGATTATTTGTTCTTTGGGTGTTGAGTTTGCTAAGTTCTTTATAGATTCTGGACACTAGCCCTTTATCTGATATGTCGTTTGCAAATATCTTCTCCCATTCTGTCAGTTGTCTTTTGGTTTTGTTAACTGTTTCCTTTGCTGTGCAAAAGCTTTTGATCTTGATAAAATCCCAATAGTTCATTTTTGCCCTTGCTTCCCTTGCCTTTGGCGATGTTCCTAGGAAGATGTTGCTGCGGCTGAGGTCGAAGAGGTTGCTGCCTGTGTTCTCCTCAAGGATGTTGATGGATTCCTTTCTCACATTGAGGTCCTTCATCCATTTTGAGTCTATTTTCGTGTGTGGTGTAAGGAAATGATCCAATTTCATTTTTCTGCATGTGGTTTTCCAATTTTCCCAACACCATTTGTTGAAGAGACTGTCTTTTTTCCATTGGACATTCTTTCCTGCTTTGTCGAAGATTAGTTGACCATAGAGTTGAGGGTCTATTTCTGGGCTCTCTATTCTGTTCCATTGATCTATGTGTCTGTTTTTGTGCCAGTACCATGCTGTCTTGATGATGACAGCTTTGTAATAGAGCTTGAAGTCCGGAATTGTGATGCCACCAACTCTGGCTTTCTTTTTCAATATTCCTTTGGCTATTCGCGGTCTTTTCTGGTTCCATATAAATTTTAGGATTATTTGTTCCATTTCTTTGAAAAAAATGGATGGTACTTTGATAGGAATTGCATTAAATGTGTAGATTGCTTTAGGTAGCATAGACATTTTCACAATATTTATTCTTCCAATCCAGGAGCATGGAACATTTTTCCATTTCTTTGTGTCTTCCTCAATTTCTTTCATGAGTACTTTATAGTTTTCTGTGTATAGATTCTTAGTCTCTTTGGTTAGGTTTATTCCTAGGTATCTTATAGTTTTGGGTGCAATTGTAAATGGGATGGACTCCTTAATTTCTCTTTCTTCTGTCTTATTGTTGGTGTAGAGAAATGCGACTGATTTCTGTGCATTGATTTTATATCCTGACACATTACTGAATTCCTGTACAAGTTCTAGCAGTTTTGGAGTGGAGTCTTTTGGGTTTTCCACATATAGTATCATATCATCTGCGAAGAGTGATAGTTTGACTTCTTCTTTGCCGATTTGGATGCCTTTAATTTCTTTTTGTTGTCTGATTGCTGAGGCTAGGACTTCTAGTACTATGTTGAATAGCAGTGGTGATAACGGACATCCCTGCCGTGTTCCTGACCTTAGCGGAAAAGCTTTCAGTTTTTCTCCATTGAGAATGATATTTGCGATGGGTTTTTCATAGATGGCTTTGATAATATTGAGGTATGTGCCCTCTATCCCTACACTTTGAAGAGTTTTGATCAGGAAGGGATGCTGTACTTTGTCAAATGCTTTTTCAGCATCTATGGAGAGTATCATATGGTTCCTGTTTTTTCTTTTATTAATGTGTTGTATCACATTGATTGATTTGCGGATGTTGAACCAACCTTGCAGCCCTGGAATAAATCCCACTTGGTCGTGGTGAATAATCCTTTTAATGTACTGTTGAATCCTATTGGCTAGTATTTTGGTGAGAATTTTTGCATCTGTGTTCATCAAGGATATTGGTCTGTAGTTCTCTTTTTTGATGGGATCCTTGTCTGGTTTGGGGATCAAGGTGAGGCTGGCCTCATAAAATGAGTTTGGAAGTTTTCCTTCCATTTCTATTTTTTGGAACAGTCTCAGGAGAATAGGAATTAGTTCTTCTTTAAATGTTTGGTAGAATTCCCCCGGGAAGCCGTCTGGCCCTGGGCTTTTGTTTGTTTGGAGATTTTTGATGACTGTTTCAATCTCCTTACTGGTTATGGGTCTGTTCAGGCTTTCTATTTCTTCCTGGTTCAGTTGTGGTAGTTTATATGTTTCTAGGAATGCATCCATTTCTTCCAGATTGTCAAATTTGTTGGCATAGAGTTGCTCATAATATGTTCTTATAATTGTCTGTATTTCTTTGGTGTTAGTTGTGATCTCTCCTCTTTCATTCATGATTTTATTTATTTGGGTCCTTTCTCTTCTCTTTTTGATAAGTCTGGCCAGGGGCTTATCAATCTTATTAATTCTTTCAAAGAACCAGCTCCTAGTTTCGTTGATTTGTTCTATTGTTTTTTTGGTTTCTATTTCATTGATTTCTGCTCTGATCTTTATGATTTCTCTTCTCCTGCTGGGTTTAGGGTTTCTTTCTTGTTCTTTCTCCAGCTCCTTTAGGTGTAGGGTTAGGTTGTGTACCTGAGACCTTTCTTGTTTCTTGAGAAAGGCTTGTACCGCTATATATTTTCCTCTCAGGACTGCCTTTGTTGTGTCCCACAGATTTTGAACTGTTGTATTTTCATTATCATTGGTTTCCATGAATTTTTTCAATTCTTCTTTAATTTCCTGGTTGACCCATTCATTCTTTAGAAGGATGCTGTTTAGTCGCCATATATTTGGGTTCTTTCCAAATTTCCTCTTGCGATTGAGTTCTAGCTTCAGAGCATTGTGGTCTGAAAATATGCAGGGAATGATCCCAATTTTTTGATAACAGTTAAGACCTGATTTAGAACCAAGGATGTGATCTATTCTGGAGAATGTTCCATGTGCACTAGAGAAGAATGTGTATTCTGTTGCTTTGGGATGAAATGTTCTGAATATATCTGTGATGTCCATCTGGTCCAGTGTGTCATTTAAGGCCTTTATTTCCTTGTTGATCTTTTGCTTGGATGATCTTTCCATTTCAGTGAGGGGAGTGTTAAAGTCCCCTACTATTATTGTATGATTGTCGATGTGTTTCTTTGATTTTGTTATTAATTGGTTTATATAGTTGGCTGCTCCCACATTAGGGGCATAGATATTTACAATTGTTAGATCTTCTTGTTGGACAGATCCTTTGAGTATGATATAGTGTCCATCTTCATCTCTTATTATAGTCTTTGGTTTAAAATCTAAGTGATCTGATATAAGGATTGCCACTCCTGCTTTCTTCTGATGTCCATTAGCATGGTAAATTCTTTTCCACCCCCTCACTTTAAATCTGAAAGTGTCTTCGGGTTTAAAATGAGTTTCTTGTAGGCAACATATAGATGGGTTTTGTTTTTTTATCCATTCTGATACCCTGTGTCTTTTGATTGGGGCATTTAGCCCATTAACATTCAGGGTAACTATTGAGAGATATGAATTTAGTGCCATTGTATTGCCTGTAAGGTGACTGCTATTGTATATTGTTTCTGTTCCTTTCTGATCTACTACTTTTAGGTTCTCTCTTTGCTTAGAGGACCCCTTTCAATATTTCCTGTAGAGCTGGCTTGGTGTTTGCAAATTCTTTCAGTTTTTGTTTGTCCTGGAAGCTTTTAATCTCTCCTTCTATTTTCAATGATAGCCTAGCTGGATATAGTATTCTTGGCTGCATGTTTTTCTCGTTTAGTACTCTGAATATATCATGCCAGCTCTTTCTGGCCTGCCAGGTCTCTGTGGATAAGTCTGCTGCCAATCTAATATTTTTACCATTGTATGTTACAGACTTCTTCTCCCGGGCTGCTTTCAGGATTTTCTCTTTGTCACTAAGACTTGTAAATTTGACTATTAGGTGACGGGGTGTGGACCTATTCTTATTGATTTTGAGTGGGGTTCTCTGAACCTCCTGGATTTTGATGCTTGTTCCCTTTGCCATATTGGGGAAATTCTCTCCAATAATTCTCTCCAATATACCTTCTGCTCCCCTCTCTCTTTCTTCTTCTTCCGGAATCCCAATTATTCTAATGTTGTTTCGTCTTATGGTGTCACTTATCTCTCGAATTCTGCCCTCGTGGTCCAGTAGTTGTTTGTCCCTCTTTTGTTCAGCTTCCTTATTCTCTGTCATTTGGTCTTCTATATCGCTAATTCTTTCTTCTGCCTCATTTATCCTAGCAGTGAGAGCCTCCATTTTTGATTGTACCTCATTAATAGCTTTTTTGATTTCAACTTGATTAGATTTTAGTTCTTTTATTTCTCCAGAAAGGGCTTTTATATCTCCCGAGAGGGTTTCTCTAATATCTTCCATGCCTTTTTCGAGCCCAGCTAGAACCTTGAGAATCGTCATTCTGAACTCTAAATCTGACATATTACCAATGTCTGTATTGATTAGGTCCTTAGCCTTTGGTACTGCCTCTTGTTCTTTTTTTTGTGGTGAATTTTTCCGCCTTGTCATTTTGTCCAGATAAGAGTATATGAAGGAGTAAGTAAAATACTAAAAGGGTGGCAACAACCCCAGGAAAATATGCTTTAGCCAAATCAGAAGAGATCCCAAATCGTGAGGGGGGGGGAAGGGGATAAAAAGAGGTTCAGAAAGAAAAAAATAAAATAAAATAAAAAAGAAAAAAGAAACAAATAAAAAAAAAGAAAACCAATAATGAAAAAAATATAAAAAGGAAAAAATATATATATATTGGATAAGCTAGTTAAAAAACGTTAAAAAAGAAAAGGGTAAAAGTTTAAAAAAATTTAGCAGAAGAAGAGAAAAAAATTGAAAAAGAAAAAAAAATTAAATTAACTGCAAGGCTAAAGAATCATGGGGAGAAAGCCATGAGTTCCGTGCTTTGCTTTCTCCTCCTCTGGAATTCCGCTGCTCTCTTTGGTATTGAAACTGCACTCCTTGGTAGGTGAACTTGGTCCTGGCTGGGTTTCTTGTAGATCTTCTGGGCGAGGGGCCTGTTGTAGTGATTCTCAAGTGTCTTTGCCCCAGGCGGAGTTGCCCCGCCCTTACCCGGGCCGGGCTGAGTAATCCGCTCGGGTTCGCTTTCGGGAGCTTTTGTTCCCTGAGCGCTTTCCGTAGAGTCCGGAGGACGGGAAGGAAGATGGCGGCCGCCCAGTCTCCGGCCCGGAGGAGCCGAGAGCCCGGGGCCCCACTCCTCAGTGCGCCCTCAGGGAACAGCGTCCAATTACTCCCGTCTGCCTGGCCTCCGGCCGCGCTCCGAGCTCACCGAGCCTGCGACCGGTTCAAGGTAAGCCCGAGCTGTGAGCTCACTCCTCGGCTCCGTCTCTGTAGCCGGCTTCCCTGTTCTAATACCTGCGAGCTCTGCGACACTCAGACACCCCGATCCTTCTGTGACCCTGCGGGACCTGAGGCCACACTGGCCCCGCGTGGGCTTCACCCCAGTTAAGCCTCTGGAGCGATGTCCCTCAGCGGAACAGACTTTTAAAAGTCCCGATTTTGTGCTCCGTTGCTCCGCCGCTTGCCGGGAGCCGGCCCCTCCCCCCGGGGTCTGTCTTCCCGTCCCTTTGGATTCACTTCTCCGCCAGTCCTACCTTTCAGCAAGTGGTTGATTTTCTGTTTCTAGAATTGCTGTTCTTCTTCTCTTCGATCTCCCGTTGGATTTGTAGGTGTTTGCAATCTTTAGATAAGCTATCTAGCTGATCTCCCGCAACCTGAAGTCGTCTCAGCTGCTACTTCTCCGCCATCTTGACTCCTCCCCCCCGTTTGGAGCTGAATTCTTTTGGTGTCTCCATTTCCCCTAAAATGGTAGCATTTGCTCCATGTTATTTTGGTATTTCTACAAATAGAAAAATCATGAGGTCTTCCACCAGTGTATTAAAGGCAACTGGAGATTGTGATAGATTTTCGCACCTCAACAACATTGATTTAATCTTCAAAATTGTACTGGAAAAGTAAAAGCCGTTGAATGTATGATATGTCAGGAAATGGATAAGAAATAGAAAGAAGTAGGGGAAAGACAAGGAAAGACTGTTTCTGCATCTCCCAAATCTTGACATTAGACCCAACTCCAAGACAATAGATTTTCAAGCCTTTGATATGGTAGGCTCAGTAACAGCTCCCACTACAACTTAATTAAGCTTGGTTGATGCAATGCAATCAATATTCCCTTGGTAACGGCATGAACAATATATCATTTCTATCTCTGGTCAGTATCACTGCTGGATATTTAAACACACTAAGAGTAGTTTGAGGTTACAATGACATTTGCTTTGCAAGTTCGCTTTTTTTTTTTTTTTTAATAGCCACACTATCAGTTTGTACAGAGTGAAGGCGAACATTGAATTTCCAAGGTTTTAGAATGACCTGTGTCAGAACTCTTCTGGCATGAAATATTATGCATAATTCATAATGCCCAAACTCTTCAAAATTCAACAAGCATGATTTAATTTCCGACCAGAAGATTAGAATTTGTATGACATTTTTGGCATTGTTATTAATTTTAATAACAAAAGAAACAATTAATTATATAAATATTCCCCAAAAAAGTCCATTAAATAATGTATTTTAAGAAATCCAAGCATATATGCCTAAACTGTCATTTGTAATTGGCAATTAAAATGTTTTTTTGTGTCCAAAAATATTTAATTGAGCAAAAGTTTTTTTTTCTTTTTCTTTTTTTATGAATTTAAAAATCTGTCCAGAAATGCATTTGGTCAAAGTTAGTGGGTGAACTGACATTTCAGAATCCAATCTCTTATGCTCTACCTTCAGGTTCAAAACCTTTGATCAATTATACAATAGCAGCCTTGAAGATCAAAGAATCCCTAACTGCTAGTGAGCAAATACGGGGAAGTAGAATAACATTGGAGTGAAGTCATTCATAACATGAAGTTACAGGACAAAGAGAATAACGATCTTAGAGTATATTTATTTTCTTCTTTTTTTCATGTAGAAAGTAATGGTGTGAACTTATATAAAGCTGTCAAAGCTTATCAGATACATGTTTTAAAGTAACATAATTCAAATTCTGATTGCCTTTAAAAACATTTGAGAGCAAAAAAATCAATATGTCATAATGTCAGGGAATCTTTTGAATTAAAATGTTATATCATCCATTAGTTTTCCTCTTAGACCAGTCCTCCATTGGCTTAAAAGTGCAACCACGGTGGAAAGCTACCAAATGTCCCACCCCCAGTTAGATCAAATTAATGACTGAAAAATACTTAGGGAATATGATTTCCTTTATTTGTTAAATCAAAATTCAAAGCACCAGCATAGTTCGGTTGTGAAATGCTCTGGTCAAACATGGAACATATTTTCTGAATATTTTCAAATATGCCATTTGCAGGGGTAAAGTGAAAATATCTAGTCATTTTCCAAAGATAAACTATGTAGGTAGAACTGTTTTGTGCATCACATGAGGAACAGGTTTTATGTGTGGGTTTGCAGCCAATTTTCTTAATTAGTATAGACAACTTAAGCAGCTTAAAGGTATTTCTTGCTTATTAAAAATTCTCTTTATAAACTTACAAGAATAGATTTATAATGAATTCATGCTAAGAAGCATTTGTTAAATTTAGAAAATTTGAGAACAACATGCTAACATCTTGTTCATGCTGTTTATGTATCTAATCCCCCTTCTATAGTTATTGCTTTATGTAGCTGGGGTTTTCTGGGGTTTTTTTGAGAAGAATAGTTTTAACAAACCTGAGATTCTTAATGGTTGGCAATTCCACTGACCAATATGCCTTCATGTCTATTAGATCAAACTTCATATTGCTTAAATGTTTTAGGAATGTCTACAACTATGTGCATTGTATGTTAGATTTTATTTATTGCATTAAAATTGACCTGATATTTCTATTACTGTCAAGTTGTAATAGATAACATTTTTGAGAGTTTACCCGTAAAGGGATTTTTAATGCAGATTTTGCATGCAATATGCACATGCCAAAGGAATGGCTAAACCCTCTGGCAAAATTAAAGAGGGGTTTGTGTAGTGAGCATAAAATAAATAAGTAGAAGCCTGGCAATGTAAATGAGAAGAAAGGACTTGGGAAATTCTCTGATACTGCGGAATTAGTATCCATCCTTAAATTGGTATAGAGATTTATGTTATTTGACTTGGACTGCTAGAAGCTTGCTAAATTCATTGTTCTCCTGAGCTCCTGCTGCCTCCAAACTAAGAAATATCCACTCAAAGGGGATAGAATATATAGAAAACAGATTAACCACATTATGCATATTATCTAATTATCATACACTCACCAAATAGGAGGTTGATATTATTATTAAACTGATTGATGAGCAAACAGGTCCATATTAATGGCTAGCTTTAGCCTGTCCTATTATTAAACACAAAATCCCCCTCCCTGAAAGTGAAACAAGTCACATTCACAAAAGCAATGCAAATTTTAGGATTTATGTCACTACACCTAAGGCTGTGTACTGGTAGGAGTTCAAAAAAGACTTGAATATATGGGGGAAAATAACCTTTTTTTTTTTTTCACTGAAATTCTAAAAATTATGAAGATTGATTCATTCATCCGTTAAGCAAGTATTTCTTAAGCACATATGTTCTAGACATTGGGTCCATAGTGTTAAGTGAGGGTAGAAAAGACCTTTGAATTTGAGGGGTTAGCAAATTATGTAGGAAAGAGACGATATGCTAAAAACCAGTAAAGGCTAAGG
The DNA here is from genome assembly GCF_010015895.1 of Lontra canadensis. NCBI lineage: Eukaryota > Metazoa > Chordata > Mammalia > Carnivora > Mustelidae > Lontra > Lontra canadensis. The sequence continues at coordinate 10,331,050 of NW_022631033.1, forward strand.
AAATGATATGGCAAGTTGTGACTAGATGGTTACCTTATATTTATTTTTTTAATGTATATTTTTTCAGGTGTAGAATTTAATGAGTCATCACGCACATACATCATCTGGTACTCATCACACGTGCCCTCCTTAATATGTCACCCATTTAGTTCATCCCCCCTCCCACCTCCCTACCAGCAACGCTCAGTTTGTTCTCTGTAATATAGTCCGTTTCTTGGTTTGCCTCCTCCTTTTCCCCCCATGCTCATTTGTTTTGTTTCTTAAATCCCACATATGAGTGAAGTCATATGGTATTTTTCTTTCTCTGATTGACTTATTTCACTTAGCATAATACTTTCTAGCTCTATCCATGTCATGCAAATGACAAGATTTCATTCTTCCTGATGGCTCAGTACACCACATTTTCTTTCTCCATTCATTAGCTGATGGACATTTGGGCTCCTTCCATAATTTGGCTGTTGTAAATAATGCTGCTATAAACATCGGGTTGCATGTATCTCTTCAAATCTGTATTTTTGTATCTTTATGGTAAATACCTAGTAGTGCAATTACTGAGTTATAGGGTAATCTTATTTTTAACTTTCTGAGGAACCTCCATACTGTTTTCCAGAGTGATTGCCCCAGTTTCCACTCAGGAGGCTACTTTAGATTGGGTGATGGGAAACCATTTCTGTGGAGAAGCTCTTCAAGTTGGGACAGGAATGACGGGGAGAACACATTTATATAAACATCAAAAGAAAGAACAGAAGTAAGACCAGTATGTTGGAGCAGAATGGTTGAAGTTGATAGTGGCAAAAGATGAATTCAGAAAGAAAATGAAGAAACAAGGGAAATAAATTTTTAGGACAAATTAGAGGTATTTGTTTAAAGTGCAGACCAAGGTAGCGTCCTTACTATAGATTTGACAGACAGAATTACATTAAAATTCTAACAAAATGGATGCATATGTGTAAACAGTAGATAAATCAAAAACATAAATTTGAAATTCACAAATATAAATAGCACAAAGTACATTAGCACATGAGAAAATATTTAACTTAGTACTGATTAAAGGAATTAATAGTAAAATTGTAATAATTCCCATGTCAAATTTCAGTTGATAAAAATAGTAACTGATGCTAGCAAGGGTATATGGAAACAGAAGTATTACTCACTTCTGGTGGAAATACACATTGCTACCCCTTTTCTGGGAAGCAATTTGTCAAAATATATGGAAAACTAAATATATGTCCATGACCTTAACCAATAAATTCCACTTGATTATTTGTCAGGCTTACTTGCGTTTTTAACATTGGATCACACACCTTTTTAATATAAATCTTATTATAGCCTGTATTCTTTCAGTAGGTTTGAAAACTTGAGAAAGAACTTCCAATGGGGCCAGACTAGGATATTTCAACTGCAATATATCATGTGTTCAGGACACCACAAAGAAAGAAAAGTGAAAGGTGTTTCATTATACCATATCAAATGCAATGTCCAAACAATATCTGTTTGGGACAATTCAGCAACCAAATGGCCCTGGGCTTTTGCTCAGTGATGATTGACTGACTATAGCCTACAACTTAGTTTCTAGAGGGCATATATCAGGGCATCCCAGCAAAAGGAGAAGCTATTCTGCCTTTCTAAAAATGATGTGAAGATTTAACTCATCTCTTTTTCAGTCCTTTCTGCATTTGGGGAGTGGGCAAAGAGTTTGTGGCATAATTTCCTAAGGACAGTTGTCATAATTTTAATCCTGTTAATTCCTGCCAATGTATAAAACAAGATATCTATATATTTATCCATTAATGTATTTCTGTTTATCTATAAATATACATCTGCATTTATCCGTGATGTATTCCTGTAGATATGAAACTCTCTTTATACAAATATATAACTATTTATCTGGAGATAGATGTAAAACCATAATATAGTATGATGTCACTAATGAAATCAGGCTTGAGTTAAGATCTGACACACTAGTAAGAGTTCATTAAGCAAAGGAGAAAAAACATTCTAGACTGAAGTGTCAAAATGTGGAAGACTCTATGACAGAAGAAAAGGAATTTTGAGACACTAAAATGCAGGTCATATGACTTCAGCACACACTCCAGGGACACGTTATGGTACAAGAGCTAACTGTAGATTTAAGCACAGGTGAGACTTTATATGACCTTTTTGCCTGTATCGATTGTTTTGTTTTTTAATCTAAGAGTAAAGCTATCTAAAGAGAAAACTTCAATGGAGAGTTAAAGAGAAGCAATTGCAATTAGATTTATTTTTCAAAATACCCACTCTGGCCATACTGTAGAGAAGAAAATTAGTGTGATGGTTAGTGAATATGGAGATGACGGAAGATTGGCCTTAGGATGTAACAATAGAAAAAATTAGGGTATATTATGAGAAAAAGAAAACCCACATGGCTAAACCTATTAATGAATTGAGAATGAGAGGACAAATGAGAATTGAACAAGCCATGTTTTGGTAGAAATTAGTAAGTGTTAGGAGTTCAGCTTGACTTTTGCAAAAATGTCAGGCGGGCAAGTGTAACACAATGAAGATATCTCCAAGAGACACGAATATTAGTCATTCCTGCTTGGGTGATAATCACAGCTATGAGAAAGGGCAGAAAGATAAAGAGTCAGACATGAAGGAGTCTGGTTCAAAGCCTCCAGCAATTCCAGCACATAGTGGCTAATTGGAGGAAGATGAGCCTGCAAACGTGCAAGTAAGAAGAAAGCAAGGACATTGTGGTGGCATGGTCAGCAAAGAAAGAACTTGTTTTTAGAAGGGAAGTGTGATTAACACAATGCAATTGTGGGGTCAAAAAGGATGAAGTTAGGGAGATTTCCTATTGGATTTAGAAAGATTAGTGTTATGAGTGACCTTGAGAGATTGGTGCTAATTAATGATAAATATGGGAGCCATGTTTGAGGGCATCCAATAGAAAGAAAGAAAGGAGTGTGCTGAAGTCCCATGACTTGCACTTAGTGTCTCAAAATAGACACAGGATCTAAAAGGGAAAGGATGTACAGGGTGAAAATTATCTTACATACACACTCAATTGTCATTCTAAAACAAAACATTTTTTTAAAAAATAACAAAAGTTTGTCTTCAGCCTAATTTATCTTCAACTCTTATTGCATCTATCATTTTACTGACCAACCACTTTGAATAGTATTTGACCTCATTCTCAAATTTATTTTTTCTTCCAGTTACTACAATATAACTTCTACTACTTCACCAGTCTTCAGAAATAATCCTTTTCTTGCATTATACTTTCTTATCATTAACACCATATCCAAAGATATCTTTTTAAAATTTTTTTTAGAGAGATAGAGAAAGAACGTGCAAGCAGGGGTTGGGGACAGAGAGAGAGATAAAATTTTAAGCAGGGTCTTTGCTTAGTGTGGAGCATGATTCAGGGCTCATTCTCTCAATCCTGATATCATGACCTGAGCCAAAATCAAGAGTCAGCTGCCCAACTGACTGAGCCACCCAGGCACCCCCAAAGGTATCTTTTCATTTTTCCCTTCTTCATTTCTCAAAAGTTATTTGAAACTATCAAACTCCAATAACATTACATTATTATGTTTACACTCTATTTTATTCTTAAATACATTCTATTGGATGTCCTCTGTCTTAATCTGTTAGGGATACTCTAACAAAATACCATGGATTGGGTGGTTTATAAAGAACAGTGGGGCGCCTGGGTGGCTCAGTGGGTTAAGCCGCTGCCTTCGGCCCAGGTCATGGTCTCAGGGTCCTGGGATGGAGCCCTGCACTGGGCTCTCTGCTCAGCAGGGAGCCTGCTTCCTCCTCTCTCTCTGCCTGCCTCTCTGCCTGCTTGTGATCTCTCTCTGTCAAATAAATAAATAAAAAATCTTTAAAAAAAAAAGAACAGAAATTTATTTCCGGCAGTTCTGGAATCTGGAAAGTCCCAAGACCTGGGTGTCAGTATATTCAATATCTGATGAGAACTAGCTTCATCACAGATGGCTTTCTGTAAATTTCACATGGCAGAAGGGGTGAAGGAGCTCTTTGGGGTCTCTTCTATAAGGTCATTGATCCCCGTCATGAGAGCCCCAGCCCCCTGCTAATCCCCCTTCAATGGTCCTACTCCTAATGTTATCACCTTTAAGTTAGAATTTTAATATATGAATGTGGAGGAGTGTGGATATAAACATTCAGTCCACCGAATCCTCTAAAATATGTTTTCTTTCACGTTTAATCTATTCTTCTAATGTGGTTCCAAGTGTATTAGTTTGATGGGACTACTAAAATTCTACATGCCTGCCAGTGAGTAATCCTTATACTTATGCAATTGAAAGTTTATATATCCTCTTAACCTAGGAAGAATGTAGATATTTGGGGACTTGAAGCTTACAAAAACTAGAGCAGTCTAAGTCAAATTACGTATGAAAAAATGGTGTGAAAGTGGATGAAATTTGTAGTGAAATTTTATTTTTCTAGAATGAAAAAAGATATCACAACAAATTTTAATTTTTTTCAAAATCAATGAATTACAAAAACACCACAATATCTGGAAAATATCTGGAAAAAAACATTTTCATTAACTAACTAAATGTTGCAACTCTATAACACTTCTCCCTTCTCTTTTTAGTTGCGTAATTTTCTACCAGTCTTTTGTATGACAACATAGTAAAATAGTTTTGATAGGGAAAGTAAAAAAATTAGCTTTTCTTCTGGCATTGTTAATATAAATTTATTTTTATTTTTATTAGTTTACTTTTTTTTCTCAAAAACTTTCAGATAATTTTTTCAGGACATAAAATTACCAAATGATAAAAACAAACATGTCATTTCATAATAAAGAAGAATTCTATCAAATGAGGGGGAAAAATTTCAAGTAAGTGTTTGGATTTTTCCTCAAATTAAAGAAAGACTTAATTTTATATATATTTTATTTATTTATTTATTTATTTGTTATATTTTATGTATATACGTATATATACATATATATTAAAAGATTTCCTGTATTTCAAATTTTCTTGCACAGGGTCTAACCTTTTAATTACTGTTTGAATAGGTAATAGTCATTAATTGCTTTGTCAAAGAGCGAGAATAGAAAATTCATTCCCTGGGATTTATGTTTTCATATCTGATTGGAATCAACCTCCATTTTATTTTTTTTTTTAAGATTTTTCTTATTTATTTATTTGACAGAGAGAGATCACAAGTAGACAAAAAGGCAGGCAGAGAGAGAGAGGGAAGCAGGCTTCCTGCTGATGAGAGAGCCCAACTCGGAACTCTATCCCAAGACCCTGAGATCATGACCCGAGCCGAAGGCAGCAGCTTAACCCACTGAGCCACCCAGGCGCCCTCAACCTCCATTTTAATTAGGACTTACTAAGAATGAACCCTCTGATGACAACTTTCCATGTCTAACGATTGGAATAATTTTTTGTAAGCTAATTTCTGACTCAAACGTGTCAAAATTTGTTTCTGTTCCACTCCTAGACCCTCCTATTTCTATCAGCCACAGCATTTGGACATGAGAGTTTGCTGATTACAAGATCAAAGTGTTTCTTACTTTGCTAAATTTGTCCAATAATAAATTGAACATGATTTGTCACAATACTTATTTTCCTTGTGTAAAAGAATACTCCAGCTAGCCATTTACATCTTTATAATTTTCAACTTTACTTATTCAATTTGTCTCAATTTTATAGAGTTTATTTTTTGATAAATAGCTGAATTCTAAAATAAGTGGCTGGATTTAAATTGCCCGATGTGGAAATACTAATGGCTTTAAATGGAACATTCTCTATGAGTATATGCATTAACTTAGATGGGAAATACCACAGCAAATTAGATAATAGATGTCCTTTATTCATTCAGTCAGTCATTCAATTAACAACCATTCATTGAGGAAGTGAGATGTTAGTCTTTCTTTGGTTGCTGGGAATAAAGTAATAGCATAACAACACATGCACGCACACGCACACACGCGCACACACACACACACACACACACAAGCTCTGCTTCTCAGGTATCTAAGTATTTGGGGAGAAGAGAAATAAGATTAACAAATATTTATATAGGTTATTATTAAATTAACTTTTTAATAAATTCCATGAAAGGAAGTATAAATTTTGCATGCTAACACATGAAGTCAAACTAAATATCTTTTTCATATGTCATTCTCTCTTTTTTAAAGATTTCATATATTTGACAGAGAGAGAGTGAGAGAGCATAAGCAAGGGGAGTGGCAGAGGGAAAAGGGTAAGCAGGCTCCCTGCTGAGCAGGGATGTGGGGTTTGATCCCAGGACTGCTGGGATCATGACCTGAGCCAAAGGCAGACACTTAACCAGATGAGCCACCCAGGTGCCCCCATATGTCATTCTTTATACACTAGGAATAGTTAATAAATGTATTAAATTTCTTTTTTTTTAATGTATTAAATTTCTGCTTATTCATCCAAAGGATTACCTGTGTGTGTGTGTGTGTGTGTGTGTGTGTGTGATGATATGGGGTATGTGTGTGTGTGCGTGTGTATATATATAATATATATATACACATACCATACATAATGAGTAGAAATTATTTGTTCTTTCTCATCTAACCTTGAGTAATGTTTCCAGAATTTATTCTTTTAATTGGATTATTATATTCAGGAATAAGATAGAAATGAAATTGATAGGCCTCAGAATCTTACTATCTTTTGACATTTTATCTTAAATGCCACTAAGAAAAAGTTTTCATTCGTTAACTCCTGACAGACATGAGTTAAAGACCAATAAAGTCAGATTTATCTCAGATTGAAGGAGCTTTCACTAATTAGAAATACAGTAAAAGAAGAATGGGAAAGTTGAAGGTCTGAATAAGAGCCCAGCAGGAGTGGGGTAGGGAAGAGAAGAGGGAGATGTCCTATCAGAAGTCCTTGTCTGACTTTTTGGAGGAATTTTCATCCCATGTTTCTTGAGATAAAATGACATTCTGTGCAATCGTGAACCTGTACGCCGGGTATTAGTGGATATACCGTGCTCAGTTTATTTAGGACATCAGGCTCCCTGAGCTGTACCACTTTGGCTTACATTCTCATTTCTACTGTCTGCAACTTCATTGTCACTAGCTCGACTCTAGCTTTCCTTCCCTCTTACTATGCTCTGCTTTACCTTCCAATTTCTTAGAGTCTTCTCTGCCTTCCAAGATGAAAATTAAATCCATATCCATGCATAAAAGAAATACAACACCAATCCCTTCTTCTCCCAGGTGGCTTAAGAGCCTGGTTGCACTGTGGGATTTCTCAATAAGAGCCTGGGTGCAGGGAGCCATCTACTTCATTTATACAAGGATCTCATGGGGAATTTCAACATTGAGGCTTTCTGAAAGTATGAAAAGTACTCCTATAAAATTTAACCCAGAATAGTAGATTGTATTTTTATATCCAAAAAGTGATTTAAGCACCGCACGTGAATCCTGCATGTCTCCTAAACCTTAAATGACGGAAATGAGTTGCTTGAGAATGGCAAGCACCATGTGATATTCAGGAACTGTGTCTCTGGCTGTTGCAATTTATAGCCATTTTTCAGGGACTGTCTTTGGCTGTTTCAATTTATAACCATTTTCCCTCCCATTAGAGTTGTAGGCAAACCTTGGCTCTACAAACGTTAGTCAAGCAGACAATACAAAAGTGACAAAAGGAAGGTTTAAAGCTAATTTTGAGATAGTTCTGTGACATGAGCTCATGAATAAAATGGAAAACTAATTATATGGGTGAGCATATACAGATTTAAAAGCAAGATACTGGAGAATTCAGGAAGAATGATTCCTTCTAAGACCTGAGACAACAAATGTAATGCAATTTGAGTCACTGGAATAAGATAGTGGAATAACTTATGTTTCCTGTATTAAATATCTGGCAAGCTACTTAAAAGGCAAATGACTATACCTCATCCCAGAACTTCAGAAACAAAAATCTCAGGGGACAGGCCCCAGGAGTCTACTTTTTCAGAAAATTTTGTCGGTAACCTTTATGTAACTTAAAATGTGGGGAACGTTTTGACAGTCCATAATATTCATTTCCTTCTATTTTCTAACTGGGAAACTGTAAGAGAAGAGGCCCTTTGTGGAATTGCATAATTGAGGAACATGATTGATGTCAAGGCATCATATGATTTATGAGTTATTCATTTAAACAATTTTAAAAGGTGGGGAGGGTACAGATTGCTAATGGTAACTGTGGCCTCAGAGTTTTAATGCCATGCACATATGAAGAAAATAAAAGATAAGGTCTGCTTTTAAAAAATCATAGCTGGGGTGCCTAGGTGGTCCAGTCAGTTAGGGATCCAACTCTTGATTTTGGCTCAGGTCACAATCTCAGGGTCCAGTGACCGAGCCCCGTATTGGGATCTGCACTCAGCAGGGAGTTTGCTGGAGACTCTCTCTCCCTCCGCCCTCCCTCTACTCACACTCTAAGTAAGTAAGTAAATAAATAAATAAATAATCTTTTAAAAAATCATAACAGGAAAAAACCAAATTAACTAAACTTAAAGGATAAAATTTGAAAAAAAAAATCCACTACTATGAGTTGATGATAGAAAAAAATTGGTTTATGTCATAGATTATTAAATTTTCAGTGGGAAAACATAGAAAAAAAGCACCGTAAGTTTCAGAAACTCCAAAAGTGCTCTTTCTGTAAGATAAGGGCAACGGAATGTTGTTGAAGACATTTAAATAGATTCCAGAATTGTTGATCATGAAAAAATATGGGTGGCCCATGTACAACAATATCATTACAGTGTGCTGATACCCCTGGGATGTCAGCCAAAATGGAGGTAATTTTCTGAAAACAGTTCAGTCCTGAACTTAATCCAAAAGGCATCCATTCATAACAATGTATTCCTTTCAAGAAGGGAAAAGCCTATGCCAGAAAAAGGAGTTCTGTTGATATATTTTCATCATAAAAATAAACAGTGCACGCTACTAAGAAAACAGTCATTTGGAACAAATTTTAAACATACCTACACAAAATTATTTAGAATATCTGCAATTACAAAAAGTATATTTGTTTGCTTTTGTGTAAGACGATTTTTAAGTGACAAAGAAAGAACATAAATAACAAAGAGAAGGCTCTGAAACACCACGCTCTATTGAATTTATGTGTGAGCTAATTTAAAATTCAATCCAGCTTCTCTGCTTCCATAATCATATAGTAATGTTAAAACCCAAACACTGAGCCTGATCAGGAAATGAGATTGATTATTCATATCCAGTTTAAATCCTTCTAGTCCTGAGAGAAATCATTATGAAGAATAAAACTCACCAAGAGCAGTAAAGAAATAACCAGGTCATGAATTTTTACTTTGCTAATGCTTATTTGGCACCAGAGTTGAACATGAGTTAATATTAGTGCTCTGTTTCAAAGAACTGAGGAATTAATCCATACCTACTAGGATGTTAAAGTATTTGAACATTCATTGTTGCTATCGTTTCATTAATCAATTCAAACATGACATTCACTGACTGCCTTCTAAGGGCCAGGGTATATACTAGGTAATAGGGATAAAGGGAAATATGGACCCCAGGGAAAGAAAGCATCAACTATAAGCATGATAAATGTATGTGTATAAAAAAGTGTACCGTGCAGGGTCATATATGTGTTCTGATATGTCATCAGTTGTAAATGGATGTCTGTGTATATATTTATTTATATAAAATACATTATAAAATTATACTTTATATAATTATTATAAATAAGAATAAAATGGTTAATAACTTTTTCCATGAAACAACACAAGACCTGCTTCTTGGAGATGGTGATAAAGATAAGTGAAATAAAGTAAAGATTAATCATTATAATTGATGGTAAAGGAGAAAGGAGAAGACAAATAGAAAATTCTTTGAGATGAATGAAAATGAAAAGGTTAACATACCAAAATCATGGAATGTAGCTAATGTAGTAACTGGAAGAAATTTTATAGCATAAACGTCTATATTAAAAAGGAAGACGGGGCGCCCAGGTGGCGTGGTCGGTTAAGCATCCGACCCTTGGTTTCAGCTCGGGTCCTGATCTCGTGGTTGCAAGACTGAGCCCCGAGTTGGGCTCTGCGCTCAGCATGGAGTCTGTACGAATCATTAACCTAAATTTCCAATCTAAGAAATTAGAAAAAGCTAACAAACCTAAATCTAACCAAAGGAAAGAATAAATAAAGTCTGATGGAAGTAAATTAAGTAGAGAGTAGAAAGATAATAGAGAAAATCAACAACAATAACAAAATTTGTTTCTTCAAAAAAATCCAGCAAAATTGACAATTAGCTAAATTGGCCAAGAAAAAAAAGAAAGAGAGAGAGAAGTCTGAAATTACTAAAATCAGGACTGAAAGAGGGGACACTGCTATTGAATTCTCAGAAATAATGTTTAAGAGAATATGATGGATAGCTGTGTGTAAACATGTTAGATCAGTCAGATGAAACGAATACATTCCCAGAAAAACTTCTACTACTGAAACTGACTCAAGAAGAATCAGAAAACAGTCATTTAAAAACTAAAGATTTTTAATTAATAATAATTTAAAAACCTACCACAAAGAAACACCTGAGCTTACATGCTTTCCTGGTATGTTCTACCACTAATACAATTCTTTACAAATTCTTCCAAAAAACAAAAGACAGGGAATACTTCTCAACTCATTCTTTAAGGCCAACGTTTCTCTGATCCCAAAACCATACAAACACATTACAAGGAAACTTCAGATGAATATATCTATGCATATAGATACAAAAAAACTTTAATAAAATATTAACAAACAGTATCCAGCAACATTAAAAAGAATTATATACATGACAAATGAAATTCAGCCAAGGAATGCCAGAATGGTTAATCATCCAAAATCAATCAAGATAAAAATTATATTAACAGAACAAAAGATAAAATCAAGGGCACCTGCATGGCTTAGTCAGTTAAGCGTCTGCCTTCAGCTCAGGTCATGATCCCAAGGCCTTGGGATCAAGCCCCACATTGGACTCCTTGCTTTCCAGGGAGTCTGCTTCTCCCTCTCCCTCTGACCCTGCCCCTGCTTGTGCTCTCTCTTATGCTCTCTCTCAAACAAATAAATAAAATTTTTTAAAAAGACAAAATCTATATAATCATCTCAAAAAGGAATGGACGTAATTTACTGAATGCTATCAATTTGTCAGACATTGCTAGATACTTTCCAATGCAGATATTTACAGGGGTAAATGGTCAACATGACATTAGGTTTACTGAAAATGGAGGAAGCTTTGGTTCCCATTCCCAAACTTGAGAAGAGGAAGGACAAATAATGATTTAGGAAGAATGGAGCTAGCTTTTCTAACAGACTGCCTCTCATTTGACCTCTATATGTTCACTCCATTATGTCTATTGAGATAATAAAGTGTATAAAGAGCGTACCCATGTGCAGCCCAGACTCCAATCCCAACAGATTCCATTTAAAGAATGAACTTTATTTACGCTTAAGTGGTGTAATATAAAAGTCGTGGTATAACATAAAGCCAGCTGGCACTTTGTGGTTTAGGAAAAGTGTCTTCGTCTATCTTATACTCAGTTGCCCCTAGTGTAAAAAGCTGATCACAGTGTGGGCTCTCCCTATCTCATTTGGTTGCTGTAAGGATCAGATGGAACATTGTTTATGAAAACTGTCTGTCAACATGTAATCTTTCACATATATTGGATGTGCTTTAAAAAAATAAAATCAGATAGCCAGAAAGAAAGTTGCCATTCGTGATTATTTTGGACTTTTATAATCTATCTTGGGAAAATATACTTGTTTAAAAATGCAAATTTATTGACTTCTGGCATGTTTATAAACACACTATGTTTGTTTATAAAAACACACCTTCCTGATCTAGACTAAATGGAGAAACTGAGATAGAAGAGAAATGAATTGCTTTGCCTATTTAAGAAATAGGAATTCTAAGAGAAGAAAACTGGAACTCTGGGTTGAAGGGAAGGAAATGAAGGAAAAAATATGCTAAAAGGAGAATGTGTCAAATAGTGAATTTTAAGGAGAGAGATGGCCAGTAAGAAATCCTATATGGTAGGTAAATTCTAATAATGCTACAATGACTAATATTAAAACTTAAATTTCTTTCTCTCCAGGATAATAATTGACATCCATTAGACTCAAATACTTAGAAAACATCTATAATGTTGTTAACTGATTAGGTGAAAGGAGTATGTTCATGTTTTGGGGTAGGATAATCATAAGCAATGTGAATATCAGTAATTGATAATAATAGGATTCCACAGTGATTAAAAGAATCCTTAGGGTTGGAACTCGGAGCAAGACTTTATGGGTGATTAATACAAAAATGTATGGATTCCCATTTCCAGAGTGTACCTTTACTGATATCTTTGAGAGGATGTTGGATTTATAGAAATGGTAACCAAGAAAAAGGAAGAGACAATACAAGTTTGGGTGACTTAGGGACATTCAAATTATGTAACAAGGTTAATTTCATAAGAACAAAACAAATTACTTCTAAAATAGAGATTAACACAAGGCTAATTATTAACATATAAAACAATTAAAAACAATTAAAATTCAAATAGAATGTTTTCCTTTATTATTGTCATCATGATAGTTATAATTTTTATAAGGCAGATAAAAAATGAGGCCAATATCGTTTATCTATCAAAATAGGAGACATTTTGAAATAACCAACCATTTGGGATGCCTGGGTAGCTCCGTTGGTTGGGTGTCTGACTCTTGGTTTTGACTCAGATCATGATCTCAGAGTCCTGAAATGCAGCCCCATTTTCGCTCCAGGCTCAGTGGGGAGTCTTCTTGAGATTCTCTCTCTCCCTCTCCCTCTGCAGCCCCCCTGCCATGCTCTCTCTGTCTCTCAAATAAATAAATAAAATCTTTTAAAAATTAATAACCATTTAATCCAACATTTTTTTAAAAGATTTTATTTATTTATTTTACAGAGATCACAAGTAGTCAGAGAGGCAGGCAGAGAGATAGAGGAGGAAGCAGGCTCCCTGCAGAGCATAGAGCCCGATGCGGGGCTCAATCCCAGGACCCTGAGATCATGACCTGAGCAGAAGGCAGAGGCTTTAACCCACTGCGCCACCCAGGTGCCCGTAAGATATAAAATTAAAAGAGGAAAGAAATGAAGTGTAGTTGAGAATGATTATCAATTAATTCAAGGTTTTTTTTTTTTTTCTTTTATATCTGCAGTATTGGGGAGAGGGATGAAGAAACTGGTGTTAACTAACTTTGAGTTGGGAGTCTCAGTCATTGAATCTTTAGAAAGCATATGAGAGATAACATAATTAGACCCATTTTTGGAACAAATCTACTGAGTTTCAGAGAGATTTGATAACTTCTAGAAGTTTACATTACAAATTAAAGAAGGCTGTAATGTTCAAACTTTTATCTCACTGAAAAATCCTTGTGAGTTCCCCCTGGGCATAAAATAAGGCCACAGCTTCTACCATTCGTAGAAAGTAAACATCAGGCAGCTACTTTATGTCATATAAAAATTTGGAATTTAATGTATTTATAATGATAGCAAATGCATTTTAAGCCTATAAAAAGATAACATATTGTTTCAGAGACACTTTGAGGAACAAAGTTGTTTTTTCACTGTTTGTGTTATTTTACTGTGTGATAGGAGAAGTCAGACAAAAAAGTAATACATCTATAATCTTTTAAAAAATCAGTCACTCATCTAATGTACACAATATATACATTGGATTTTCACTGGCAAAGCATAGTTTCACTATTTAAAAACTAAAACTGGAATAATTTTGGTAAGAGTATTATAAAGCCTAAAAATATAAACATCTTAATGTGATCATTTATATGTATAAGTCATATACAAAACACTCTCCTTTCCAAAAATTACATATAGGAGAAAAACTCTCAATTCTTTAATCAGAGGCCATTCTTACATCTGTGGGTTTATCTCTCAGGACAGTGTGACATTTCATTGAGCCTTTATTCTTGGACAGACATGTTTCGAAGCATATTGTGTTCTCTAGCTTTAAATAGTTTTGTTTTGTTTGAATCTTATCTTGACTTGGGGAAAATACATTTCACTCCATGAGGTACATTTCTAAATGATGCTCCAGAAATAGATCAAAGAAGCAAATTATTTGCATGGATTGGTTCAAGTGAGAGAATAATGTGTTCCTACAGTCTTCTTGTCTTGTCTTACCTCCCACACTGGAAGTTGTTGAAGGATCCCAGTGCCACTCATATATTCATCAAAGCAAGGTTTTCAGACCGAAACAATACTTTTCTCCAATTTAACAATTAGAGTCTAGAAGTATTATGCATACCTACTGATGATTAGGTACAATGAACCAGTAAAGATTTTTGCACTAAAATATACATCAAACTTTTTCTGATTACTTGTGTTTGTTTCACTGATTAAATCAAAAACTTCAACATAAAATATTTTTACTAGGCATCCCTGAATTCTATTTAAAAAACCAGTAGAAAAATTCTAAAAGTTGGGTCAATATTTTCAAAATTTGTAAAATTTTAGGTACTAAGCAGCAAATCGTCATTGTCTCGGTTTAATGTTTCTGTGTAATTGTGTGTGTGTGCATAGAGTGGGTACATCAGTGCACACTCTAATGCCTTTAGCATGAATTTTAGTATCTTACTTTTTACAACTGGAACATGGCTGGCATTTAGGAAAGGGTTGATTTACTTTTGCACGTCAAGTATGGAAATACAGCTTTTTCCTCACACAGTGACTAATGAGCTTGTCAGTAGAATGGTGTTTTACAGAGTTTTATGCAACAAAGGACTAGTGGCTACTTTTTATTTTATACTCAATGCAACAAAACATGGCAAGCAGAACCAAAATGTCAAATGTAATCTATCATGACTCAATTACATGTGACAAGAAACATAGAAGGAAAGAAATATATTATTAGATAAATCTCAAAGAGCACATTAGATAGTGGAAAGATTTTATTTCTCATAATGCTTTATTTGCCAGCAATAAACAAATATATCTAGTCAATTTCCACAAACCATAACTATGATACATACAAGTACTATACTATTCTCCATCTGCTTCTCTTTGATTGTGATAAGCAAAGTACAGTATCTTTAAATTTTCCACTAATTCAATAAGATAACAATAGGAAGAGACTATGTTTATTACAAGAAATATCTGAGATAAGTAGTTTCAATATCAACTTGTCAATAAAATGTGAGAAGTCAAAATTGTTGCAATTTCCTAGAACCAACAGTGGCAATTTCAGACAAAAGAAAAAAAAAAAGTTCATTTAGCCAGATGTCTGAGAGGAAATTGAACATACAAATTTCAGTCAATATTTTCATGTTGACTTGGGAAGCAACCATCATGAAATACCCTGGTAGGACATTTTGGATTCAGATATTTTCAAAGTCAACACAGAATCTAATGAAGCAATGTGGGCTTCTGGAAGGTTTTGACAATATTTCTTCCGAAACAATTCCCAGGATCAAATATAAGTTACTTTACTCAGATCTTCTACAGCAAGGTTCTTCTGCAATGTGCTTTCAAACATGGAGGCAGTCACCTGTCAGTTACCGCAGAACTGGTGCCAACATCTGAAGCCTAGAGCTGCATTTTCCAGCAAGTTAGGCACTAGCCACATATGGCTGTATAAATTTAAGTTTGAATTTGTTAAAATTAAAAATCTATTTTTTCAGTAGTTCCTCAAATGATCTTATAAGTGTGTGGAAAGCAGATCCTAGGAAATATTTGGTGAACTGCCCTACTGCTCATCACAGAAAAAGGAGAAGCAAGGGAAGAACAAGTCAGCTGAGCATGCTGAGAAGCGCAAGCCTAGCGTTGCCCAGGGAGGTCGAATTAATTCCAGGGAGAGCAATACTCCCAACAGGCAATGCAAACCCCTGACTACCCAAGCGTGGATACCCTAGCCCTGACTAATTACTCTTTGCTCCTAATATCTCAACCCAGTCTCTCCTTCCTTTCTGAAGCCATTTTTAGATTGTCTTAGAAATCCTGTCTTGTTGGGCTTCAAAAGTCTTATTATGTAAGTAGTACAAATTTTCAGACTATCTTGGGATGTGTGTGGCATCATCAGTGTTGGCATCTGAACCCGATTTGGGGTTTTCTTCAGGATATCTACAACCGATGGTATTAGTACTATAAATGATTAATCCAGGAACATTTTACGATACAATTTATCATTTCTAAATATGGTGACTTTTAGAGACATCACGTATTTGACTCACTCAAAAATATCTATATTTAGAACCATAAAGGATAATTCACACTCCATAACATCATTTTGTAGGTACATTTGATAAGGAGAGACCCTCACAATATCTATCTTAAAGAGTCACAAAAGGGGACTGAAATTGCATTTATTCAGACTCTTGCCCTGCGAGTTGTCATTATGTGTAATAATTACGGAGAAAGTACTCATCCCATGACTGCCAATCATGGAAACGTTCTAACTACCTTTCCTACTCTCTTCTGTTTTCCTGACACCTAACATAAATCACATAGGTTTAATCCCATTTTCTCCTGTAACATTGTCAAAAGTAATATAGAACAGCTATCTCCAAAAGTCACTCTTCATGTACTTTAAAGAAAATTCTAAGAAATACCTCATCTATCACCCCCACCGCCAGCTACCAACTAAATCTCTTCTTAGGCTATATTCCTAAATACTGTTTGCCAGATCATTAGCCATTTTAATATATCTTCTCTGGATTTTTGTTTTCCAGGTCCTTTTCATCTCTTGTAAGATACAGATTCTGCAACTGGGCACGGTGTCTCAGTAATTTAGTGACAGTGAAAATTAATGGATAAATAATAAATTAAATAATATTTGTTGGTTCTCTTGTTTGTGTCAGACAGCCTTCTAAATACCAGCATCTTTACTGTCATGCTTTTAGACTTTCCCATTCCTCTCTTGTTGTTATTATGATATATAATTATAGGCATAAAGAGAATTTACATGCTTAAGGAAACTTCTTTGTTTTCATCCTTATTGCTATATGTAATGATTCTTTCCCCTTTCTTCTTGCATAGAGGGATGAACCATTCACCTAGGCCAAGTTCAACCTTCACTAAGTCTCAGTGAGGGTAGAGAGCCATTAGAATGTCTGGACAGAAAAAGGAGGCGCTACAAAGAAAAAGACAGAGGTAACATTTGCTGGTAAAAGCAAATATTTGCTATATTAGGGAGGGTACTTCTGTCCTTACTTTTATCATCAAATTCTTGCTCAATTATGTTTGCATTACTGCCTTTAGAAGCTACAATCTTTTTACTTGGATTTTATACTCATTGTAATCAGACTGTTTTGGATTCCTAGAAAGGAAATCCACTCAAACCAGTGAAATTTAAAGGGACATTCTGTACCATCCAGGCCTCATGAGAACACAGGAAAAATATACAACAAAGCACAAGGAAGTATATGAATTGACAGCCCCAGGACACTTACATTTCCTTCTTTCTTCACTCCATTGATGACTCTCTCTCCCCATGTTTCCTCTACAAACTTCTCTGTCATAAAGTGTGGGCATTTTTATTTTTGTTTTTGGTAATTTATCTTGTAGTTGACTCAGATTAGCCATCCCAGCCTCAAATTGCAAATAGTATCTCAAGTTTGTCTTTTGTCCCAACTGCAAACTTTTGCATCTCTTATTTCAGATTCTGACTGATCAGAATTTTTGTGAGCCAACCACAAACCATGCATAGTTCCACCTGTAGAATAATGTGTCCAAACCTGATCCAATCGTCTCTCGGTGGAGTATGAAGAGGAACAGAATATGTAAAGCAAAATTATTTCCCACTCCAAGTTTTCCTTTGGTGGTTAAATGCAGTGAAGTCTTAGAGAAATAAATGATATTAACATCCAGGTGAACAAGATGTGGGGAAGTATGAAAGGAGAAACAATGTAATGCAACGTAATATAGGGACAGCCCAAGATCACGCTAGTCTTAGTTTTATCTTAATGAAGACAATTGTAATTTTCAGGAGCTCTGGAACTAAAAAGAGTAAAAAAGATTAAGTGAGAAAAACTCATTTTGCATCTGAAAAGTAAAACATACCTAGAAGTAATAGAGTAATTTAAAAAGGGTAACGCATGTTCACACTGCTACAACTCACATAGGGCCTAAAGAAAAGTGCTTTGCAGCACGTAACAGAGACATCCTACAGATCGTGTGTAATCTCATAGAATTTAAGGCCTCAATAAGAAGATTGATCAGATGAACCTCAAATCCAAATATCAGTTCTGAATGAATACCAAATACCTACTGACTTGAAGTGATTAGGATTTCTTCCAGGTGACTAGGTTTCAGGGTTTCTGATTAGCATGAAATATCACAAGAGGCAGCTTTATGCTGGGGCCTGTAATAATATTGTTAAAGGCATATGAGATACATTTTCCAATATGTCATGAGCATATTTTATATGCTGTAATAAGATACTTGATAATATTGCCACATCCCAGAAATTCAAAGTCAAATAATAGACTTCAAAAAACAATCCCTAAATAAACATTAATCATACTGTGTTTGCATTATATGAAATGAAAATAATAGCAATCAAAGCCCAGAAATGCCTGTGCAGAGATCATTTTTTTTAAAATAAATGTTCCTCAGCTCCATAATTGTAACTATTTCAGTTATTGATATCTTATTTAGCATTGTGACAGGATTGCTTACATAAAGAGCACATCTGAACTTACCTTTTCTTACAAGTAGAATTACAATTATTTGCAGAGCTTCATCTTGGCCATCTGGTTCACCAGACACAGTCATTTTAATAATATACACATTTCAAAGAAGTCTTTCTATATGCAAGTTGTTATTGTAAATTATGGGGTTTTTAGAGGCTCAAGAATCTCTTAAATACCTTGTCCTGTATGGATGAATACCTTCCATTAAAAAGTTGCATGTGGTTTGCCATTTTCCCAATATCCTAGGGAGCAGTGCAAAAAATCGTAACAAGAGACAATTATGTAATTATCTTATATCAAAATAAAGCAAATAAAACTCCTCATCAATGGTTGAAGCCGAGTTTTACTCTCATCTCTGAAAATAAACCAGGACATACAAACTCTGTTAATATTTTAGACCTGAATATGAGACTGTTCCATAATTACACAAAATAAATAACTTTCTCTATCTCTCCTTCTATCCATCTACAAAGCTGTATACATAGTTACATGTGAAAAATTACAAGAAATGCTAATGTAGTATTTTGGGTTTCATACCAGCAGAATATACATGGTATCTTGAGGACATTTTCTTAAATTAAACATTTATTTTGAGATAATTGTAAATTTACATGCATTTGAAAGACATAATATTCTATCCAGTTTGCATACTGGTAACATATTGTAAGACAACAGTACAATATCACATCCAAAATATTAAAATTGATACTGTCAAGATACAGAACATTTCTGCCATCACAAGAATCCCTCCTGTTGCCCTTTCCTAGCCTCTCTCAAAGCACACCTGCCCTCATTCCTGCTCACCTCTGGTAACCACTCATCTGTTCTTCATCTCTATAATTTTGTCATTTTAAGGATATTACCGACATGGAATCATACAGTATGTAGCATTTAGAATTGGACTTTTCAATGAGCACCGTTTGCTGGAGATTTCTAGAGACTGTCATGCGGTTTGGTCCTTTGTATTATTGAATCAAACATCCTGGTTGAGATGCACCACCTGCCGTGTAACCAGTCACCAGGTGAAGATATTTAGGTTCTTTTCAACTTTTGGCAATTATGCATAATAAATAGTGCCATAAATATTTGTATACAGGTTTATGCATGAACATAAGTATTAATTTTTCTGGGATAAAAGCTTGAGATTACAATTGCTAGTTTATATCTATATGTTTGTTTGTTGTTATTTTTTAGAATCCAGCAAACTATTTCTAGAGTGGTTGCACCATCTTACATTCCCACCAGCAATATATGAATAATAAATGCAGATTGTTCCTCTGCATTTATCCTTGCATTTAGTGACATTTGGTCACTATGTTCAATTTAGCCGTTCTAACCAGGGTAGAGTGAAACATCATTGTGGTTTTAATTTGCATTTCCCCCATGGCTAATGATGTCAATCATTTTTCCATGGGATTATTTGCCATATATATATCATGTTGCAGTATCTGCTTGTATCTTTTGATCTCTTTCTAATTAAATTGCTTATTGATAGTTTATATGTTTTAGATTCTGGTACTTTGGCACACAGATAGGTTAAACATGTTTTTCTCTACTCTGTAGCTTGTATTTTCACCTTAATTGGGTCTTTCCCAGAACAAATTTTTTAACTTTGGTGAAGTCTAATTTAATATATATATATTATTTTTACCTTTTCTGGTTTCTGATTTTAATGTTAAGTTTAAGATTTCTTTGCCTAACCTTAAATCCCAAAGATTTTTCTCCTATATTTCTTTTCCAAAAGTTTTACAGTTTTATGTTTATGAATTCTTTTTGCTATTATTTTCTTAAGGACTTTTAAGTCTGTGTTCATGAGGGATATTGTTGTGTTGTTTTATTTTTTGTAGACAGGATCTACTTTTATATTAGTGTAATATTAACTTCATAAATTTAATTAGGAAGTATTCTCTTTTTTCTTTTTTCTATAAGAGATTAAGTAGAGTGGACATTAATTATTTTCTAAACATTTGGTCAAATTCTCCAGTGAAAAGAGTTGGGAGTTGAGATTTATTTACTGGGAAGTATTTAAGTTATTAATTAATTTCCTTAGTAGATATAGCACAATTCTATTTCTAGTTTTTAACTGAGGCTGTGGAAATTTTCCTACTACAATCATTTTTATTGTCAAATAAATATTTGCGAGAAAGAATATTCTTCCTTCTATTAATAGATTTCCTCTTTAAATGGTAATGCATGAGAAATAAATTTTAAAATGTACTGCTGTAACAGAATGTCATCATCCTTGAGAGATTGCTCCTTGCCCTTTTTCTTGATGACAATTATGAAATGCATGCCATTACTAATTTTGATATGGCTGTCAGGAGGTTCAGGGCCATATTTAATCCTCAATTAACAACAACATGCTTTCCCTTATGGTAAACAAATTGACTTCCTCTTTCTTTCCTTCCAAGTCATTTTAATTCATATCCCAATTTTATTAATGTGTTTTATCATATGTCATGACTGGGCTCTTTTCCTTTTTGAAAGGAGAGATACAGTAAATTTAAAATGTTACATGATGTGGCGGATACAAAGATGCTTAACTCAGATCCTCCTCAAAAGAGCATATATCAGACTGTGAGGAGGAATGCCTTCTGCAGAGACATAGTTACGGGGATTGGCCCATCACCTCGGGATTCACATGCCTATCAGATACCACACCACCCAGAAGCTGCCTGTCAGCTAAAGCATGGGGATGGCCTGATAAAAGCCAGCTCAGAAACAATACCATGAGGGAAGGAGTTACCATTCTCTGGGAACAGTATGCATATCAATTCAGAGACTTTTTTTTTTTTTTTTTAATCTTGTGTCCCCTGTAGGGAGAACCCATGGGTTTGAGGACCAAGGAGTCGAGCAGGAGTGGCCCCAGTTAATACCACTCAGAGTGATCCACTGGCTGACTCGGCCTGCCTTCCCCACACCTACAAGTCTAGTTGATTCAGGCATAAGTGCTTGGTCCACAAAGAGTACATTCACCTGGCAGACATAGCAATGGTCTCACCTGTGGCTTTGACTGATGCCTTGTGTCCCAGGTAGAACTCTCCACAAACATTTATACTCTTTTTTTATTTTTAAGATTTTATTTGATCACAAGTAGGCAGAGAGGCAGGCAGAGAGAGAGGAGGAAGCAGGCTCCCCACTGAGCAGAGAGCCCGATGCGGGGCTCGATCCCAGGATCCTGAGATCATGACCTGAGCCGAAGGCAGACGCTTTAACCCACTGAGCCACCCAGGTGCCCCCAAACATTTGTACTCTTACCTCTGTTTCTACTTGCCCAGAAATCTGCCTGGTGATACTTAACCTGTCTACATTCTATGCCTGTTGAAATCAGTAACTTACATTATGTATTTTTCTAACTCATTAGTCTTATAGAACTCTATTTTAGAAAGATAGAGAGAGAGCACATATGTGTGCACTGGAATAGTGTGAGGGTGGTGCAGAGGGAGAGGAGAGAGAGAATCATATGGACAGGGTGCTGGCTCTCACGACAGGGCATCAGGACATTATGACCTGAACCAACACCAAGACTCTGGTGCTTACCTGACTGAGCCACGCAGGAGCCCCAGTATTCTAAAAATTTTCATTTATAGTATATTAAATATATGTTTCCCTGACCCAAAGCCCAATATTTGTACAAATGTTTTCTGTGGAATATACACGATGTATATTGCACAGAGTAATTTGATGAGATAAAAAAAGAAATGAGTCTAATAGTTCTTATTACAGTACTAGAAAGATCACTGTAGGGATAAGCAAATAAACCTGTATATAGTAGATAGTCAATAAAATGTGTAGAGTGAAACCAACTGTTGATGGCACAGTTTTAGCTTGCTTTCCTTATAAACATTAAAGATTCAGTTTTGATTCTGGAGTAAGTTACAACTATCTAAAGCCAAAAAATACGAAAAGGTTTAACAAAATAATACTTATGTCATCATCAAGTAAGCCTTGATGTTAAATTCAAAACAATTCCTTATACCTTACTGAAACAAAATAAACATGCTACTATTTTTCTTACCAGAATAAGAAGAAAGTGTGACTCATCACAATAAGACGAATATTGTACCAAGATTAATAATATATGTGAACTCTGGTGACACACATGACATTCACACAACCTATAAAATTATTATTTGCTCTAATTATTGTTTTTATTCATGATTACTGAGTTTCTCTTTATTGCTTTGTTTATGTTTGAATTTTCCGGTTGAATTGTGTTCATAGCCAACTGATTTTTATCTTACACTATAATGTTAAGGACTTTAGCACATGTACACCATGATCTGATTTGGAAAAAAAAATATGTGTAGGTCTGTGTGTGTTTCTAAAGAAGTTTTTTGAAAATCCTACATCATATTCATTTTGCATTTTTTAATGTTTGGCTTCTAAATGTTGATGTCTATTGATGACCCTTTATGAAAGCTTTTTATTACTGTCCAGAATTTACTGCTCCTCTTAGCTCCACTGACGAGGAGCTGAACTTTTGGTTTTGCCAGCTCGCTCTCATTTGAAATATTAGTAGTTGTGATCTGTGTTTGTCAAAATACTGTTTCAAAATATGACAGTCATTATATCATCCACATTTCTTAAATTTGTAGGTGGCTTTGATTTAGAGACTAGATTATTTGTTTGACGTATGATTTGTGAGCAGTTGAATTCGAGTTCATGTACACAGAAAACCTGGTGGCACTAAATAATTGTCAGGAGACTTATCATTTTGTGTATGTACTTGAAATTAGATAAGACGATTTTCTGTAATTTAAGATGGAACTCAAAAATGCTTATAGTAATAAGATTGAAATTTATCATCCTCTTCCTTTTTTATTTTTAACTCGAATAAGAAAGTTATTTAGATTTCATTTTCCCTCCTCAGATTACAATGATGACTTATTACAAGACTCTAAAATGCATCCCGGGATCAGAAATACTATTTTTTTTAAAGATTTTATTTATTTATTTGGCAGACAGAGATAACAAGTAGGCAGAGAGGCAGGCAGAGAGAGAGGAAGATAAGCAGGCTCCCCGCTGAGCAGAAAGCCCAATGCGGGGCTCAATCCCAGGACCCTGGGATCATGTCCTGAGCTGAAGGCAGAGGCTTTAACCCACTGAGCCACCCAGGCGCCCCAGTAATACTATTGTTTTTAAAGATTGTATCTTTGCCTATAGAGTTTAAGGAGAGTCAAGGAATTTCTGGGAAATGATATATTTATACATTTACCTTTGATTTTCTAAAAATAATGTTATGCAATAGCTACAAAAATAATATTCCCTAAATGCATAATGTAAGTTTCATGTTATGTCAATAGTTGATCACTCTTTGTGTCAATTGATGTCTTCAGATGTAAAATGTTTCTCTTTGTTGATGAAACTCTCACTGAATTGCTGTTATTTCTTGTCATCTAGAATATGTGTTTAGATATGAATGTACTCTACTTTCACATGCCATTTGATACACATCCAAAATATTCTCTCTCAGATGAATGAAATATTCTAACACAGCAGAGAATCATTATCATTTTAATTCTTTGAGACAAGGAATATAGATCATCTGAAGAAGTCTCATTTTTATCTTTGAATAAAGAATACAATTTGCATTGTCTACTGATAGGTTAGAAGTCACTGCCACAGGGTCGCACATCACATCGCTGAAAATGGTTTAACCTACTTCTAACCGATTTCCTGTGAAGTTCAGCTCACATTATCTATGACCTGATACGATCTCATCAGTAGCCCATAATCTCTTGCTGGGACAAGACTTAAACTACTTCAGTGCACATTGACTTTTCCACCTTTATGCCTGACATATTTCGCTATGGCACCATGAAAATTAGTTTATTTATGTTTAATGCATGGCATCTGACAGCACTTCCTTACCATAGCAGTCAGTGTTTAACAGCTTATCAAATGTCAGGTTTGAAGTTATATCGATAATCTCTGTCTGTGGCTGATGCTTCTACAACTGTCAATAGCCTGATCTTTGAAAATATCATCTTGCATGCTGCTATAATACAGTAACATTTTTAGCTTTTTATTTTAGAATAAAAATCTATAGCTCTTGATCCCAGCTTCCTAACCCATGAAAGTGTTTTTTTTTTCCTTAATACTTCAGTATTTCCCAACATAAAATATTTATCTGGTTTATACAAAAGTTTATAGGATAAACAAATGAGCTTTTTCTTAACATGTTTTAATCCCCTGGACATCTGGTTTAGCAAACACTAAGAAAAAACATTTCACTGTCTATCATTTGCCATCTTTGTGATTCTGCAGAGTTTACAGTTTAGTTTGATTGCCCTGGGAATTTTTAATCACAATTTTTCATTCAAAAAGGAAAGAGAGAAAAGGAAGGTACACATGGGGAAGGAAAAGAGGGAATGAAAGACTAATTTAGTATTGTTATGTGCAGGTATTGGTTAAATTGACTTGAAACAGAACAATAAAAGCCGTGGGTGGAACAATGAGCAATGAGAGAGAAATTCCAGTGGCTTATGCAACTTGTCAGTAGTGACAGGAGAAGAGAACAATATCTGAATGATTTTCTTGAATGATGCACTCTTTCTTAGTACTGAGACCAGATTCTAATCAAGTGGTATTTAATAGGGATGTTACGCTTTGATTAAGTTGCTTAAATGTTAACACTCTTACTAGAGACAGATATAAATACAGAAGCCAGCCCTGCATTATTTATTATTTTTATAATAGTCATGAATTTCAAGTACAAGAGGACCTCTTCAAAGTTGTATTACCAGGGGCCAAAGCAGATACGTAGAGAGGGATCATGGTTTGTAGGAAATTTGGCTTAGTATGGTGGAGAGAGCCAGTGGTTCTAGAGTTTGGTTAATAATAACAGCCAGGGGTAGCTGTATATTCTGACTGATAGCAGTGACTAAAATGTCTCCAAGCCAAAAAGAAAAAAAAAAGTGCCAAAAAGAAAAAAAAAGGTACCAAAGAGAGGTATGTCTTGGTGGCTTCTGTTATTCAATATAAGAAATTAATTGAAGAAATCTGTGCAAAAAAATGAACTGGTGTAAACATGCACATCAGTCACATTTGGAACATAAGTGGTCCTGGTACATTAAGTTTGCTCAATCCTATCATATTTCTGGATTGCCTTTGTCACTCCCAACCTCTGGCCAGTGAAGAAGTCTTCTGATTGACCAGGACCATTGATCTCTACAGGTCTAGCCTGTTGCCCATCACTCTCTGATGACACACAGGCTGACGTGCTATTTATCTTCCCTTTGTTCTCCTCCGTGTTCCAAAATGCCCTAAAACTCTTTAAAGCAGTAGAGAAGGTTCACTTTGGAACAACCAGCTGAGATTTGAGAACAAAACCAGCTCCTTTAATATAAAATGGATATTTATACTGCCTTTATCGCTGTAGTGATGGCTGCACCTGTTCTCAGTGCTCTTAACTCTTCTCAATACTTCCCCCAAACACTCTACATACCTCTCTCTCAATTCAGTGGAATTTATCCATAAAAACAGGCTTAAGTTGTCCTGATTTCTCTGGGGGTTGGGAGGGGCGGGGATTCCCTGGGATGTCCATTGTTCCTTGCCTTCTGCCATAGATTCCTCTTCTAAAGAAAAATGTGAAAAAGGTGGAACTAAACTGGAGTTGAAAGTGTTGAAAACAGCTTAACTCAAATCCACCAAGTTCTAAGTTAACCATACTTCCCTTGGCTTATCTCAGTCTTGCAATGTCAGAATATTGCAAAATTCACCTATTTCCCAGCTTAGAAATAAGAGAAAACTTCTTGCTATAAGCATGCAAGGATGGCTGTTTCAGTTGAATGTACGATTTGTCTTTGTCCTACAAAGTGCTCTTAAAAATGAGAGAGGGAGAGGGGGAATAGTATTACCTGTTGGAGATATCATAGAGAGCATGCTGCTTTGTGCAAAAATTTTCACCTCTCTCTCGTGTTTTCCAATTCAGCTTCGATACTGAACTCATCTGACATGTTTTGGTCTGTTAAATGAGATATCTGCCATTCACAGGCAATTTAATGCAAGTTTTTTTAATTAAAAATTTTTTTGAGTGTAGTTGACACACAGTGTTACACTAGTTTCAGGTATCCAACATAGTGATTCAACTTCTCTACTCTTGGCTGACTGGTTGGGGGAGGGGGCAGGCGTGGGCACCCATAAATTGTTTTTAGTCTTCAGACTCTTTGCTGTTCTCTGAGCATCCTTTGTGCCATGACCTTTTCTTCCTGCCCTTCAGGACAAAGCAATATTTTACCAAGTGCCCTTTGAATATTCTCATTCTTTTGCATCAGTGACTTAATAATTATAAAATAAATTTCCAGCAAACTTTGGGTGGTTTACGTTATGAAACATCTAGAGTGTGTTAATTACCCCCGGGAGTTGATTACAAGCTGCCTGTTTGCTTTTTATTAAATACACATCAAGGTATGCCCCTCTCTGTGCTGCTGAGCTGAATTCGATGGAGAGCTCAGAGAGAAGATTTCCAGTCTCGGTGGTTGGTCAGGGACTCTCAGGATAAGAAGGTACAGGAGGGGTTTGAGGGTTCATGGTGGGAACCAAAGGGTGGGTGTGTCTGCAAGGAGGCAGGGTAACAGGAACCCATGGGCAGACTAATGCTGTGCTCACCTCAAGGGTGGCTAATATCTCTCTTCATACAACCCTGTTGCAACACCATTGACTATATTCCCTATGCTTTACCTTTTATCACCATGACTTACCTATTCCTTAAATGCAAGCCTGTTACCTCTCCTCACTCCTCCTTCATCCATTTTGCCGAATCCCCCATCCCCCTCCCCTCTGGCAACCACCCTTTCTCTGTATTTACAGGTCTGATTTTGCTGTTTGTTTTTTGTTCATTTGTTTGTAGAGTCCACGTATTAGCAAAATCATTTAACATTCAGTGCCTCTGAAAGCTGGTCCCAATATTCCTTCTTTCTTACAGTCACTTTTTAGAGTCTGAAGAGGCAGTAACCACAGTTTCTAGGGAACTGGTCTAATCTGGAGTCCTAAGCAAGTTAAGTGTATCTGTCCCAATATTATATTTCTAACCATTTCTTCTCTACTCCATGTTTCTTCTCAGTCTGTATATATACTCTATGCTCTCCACTTCTTTATAACCCGATCATTGTCTAGCAAAAACTCACCTCCTACCTTTCCTTCTTAATCAGTACTCTTGAAAGGGTAAGGTTCCCTAAGGATTAATATTCATGAGGTTAGTCCATTTCTTTTCCCTGTTTCCCTTCCCCTCAATCAAAAGTAATCTGGCTTTCAACGCCACAGTATAAATTACATTAAAGCCAACAATGTCATCCTGAAGTCCTAAATTCAGCTTCAACAACACCCTATTTCTATTTAGTAGGCATCCAATATGCATTTTTTCCTGTTTTACTTTCTAAAATCTAATGGTTTTGCATAGAACTCTGAAATTCTTTCTCATACCCTTACCCACTATCTTTCTTCATCCCATTCCGTTGAATACTGGGGCAATATAAAATTACAGTTTTTATCCCTTTCTCATAGGCATATTCTTCTTTGGTAAACTTGTTTTTTTCCTAAGATAGGCATGTTAGCTCATCTCTGATTTTGACAGTGAAGTGTGCCTCAACTCAAGCTTGAAACCTGGGAGATATTTAGGACTATTTTTCCCTTGATCTTCAATCCTATGTTCATGTTTATTTGACCTCATAGATATTGCATGTATACCTCTTCTCACAACCCAATCAATAGTCCTCTCCGATTCCAGGGATTCATCGTCTCACCTCTGGTTCTGCTGCTCCAGATTCCTAATGTCTTTGAAACTTTCTTAGTGTTTCCTCCAAAACCATTTTCTGCATAAAACTGATAATATTCTTCTTATTAATATTTTTCTTATCTCAACAGTACTATTAACAATACTTCCTAAATTGTGGTGGAAAGAGATACTGCATCAGAATTACCCATAGAGTATGCTAATAATACCGATAGTGAGGACCAGTTAAAAATCTCTTAGAAGCGATCCCAACAATTTGGATTTTAAAATTTTCACACTGAAAATTGATATCTAGATAACATTATTGTTACCCCCACTTAAAGGAAATAGTCCCAGAGTGACATATCCCTGCAAATTCTGACACTATTTCACTAACCTGTAGAAAACTGCATTTATATTGCTATCCTATCTAAAATGGAATGACAATAGAAGTATTTCTTGATATTTAATACAGTAGTCAAACAGGTCCATCACTGACCTATTCCAGATGATCATGTGTCATGGAAAATGCATAATAGTGGCACTCTCACTGTAAATTTTCTCAGATTTTAATGTATCAAAGTTTAAGGGAATAGGCAGATTGCATTTTCTAGTTTAGCTAAACTACTCATTATACAAAGTAGTCAAATGATTGGCTAATCTCACACAAAACTAAGGATATTAAATATGAAAGCAATTAGATGAAAATTATCTTCCTAATATTACTTTTTGCCATATTTTAAAATAAAAATAACAATATAACCAGATCTAAAAGGAGGTCTGCCAAAATATTAAACATTTCTAAAATCTATTTGAAGTGTAGACTTAAATGTTTTATTGTTAAAGATTACCCTGGTCAAGGGTGCCTATCATTCTTTAAGATCTATGTAAGTCATCCTGAAGAGCATGTCCATTGAAAACTGAGTATCCAAAACACAGAGTATTTTAGAATGAAAGGGTTTTGTACTTAAGCATTTAAGTATGTGTAATTTTTATCTCATTATTTTAGGATTTTAAGCATTTGTGGAATATGTATTTTCAACCTATGTTAACAAAGCTATTGATACATCTAATTTATAAATAAATAATATAGCTCTATTAGGTGTATGTGGTCAATGATTTACTAATTAGTACTTATTCAGAAATATTTGTAGACCATTGCATTATTATTATAGCATTGGAACTCTCTTTGATTTCTTAGATTAAACTAAACTTAACTTTTGGATAACAAATTTGACTTTGATTGCAATTACCTTTTGATCCACTTTCTTATAAAAATTAAGTCAAGCAGGGATTCTTTTGAATTTTAATCAAAATATGTCAACAATAACACTAATTTACAAATCAAGTTGTTCTAACAATATTAAAAGAAGCTTCTTTTTTTCCTCTGGCACTCAATGCTTACCAAAATATCAAATAAGAAGATAATGTGAAAGATTTTATGAAGGCCATCTACTATGTCAGTTCAATGAGATTCATTAGAAATTACTCTTTGATTATATAAATAAGCTTGATACTTATACAGAATCATATTAATTCTCACCTCAGTGCGTGAAGTCACTTTAGTAGAACTGAGGTTTGCCATGATACCATAAGCCTATTAAATGGCATTAGAAAAAACATTTGACTCAATAGTTACTCTAAGCATATTTTTGAGGATATCTCCACTGCAGTACACTCTGTTCCATTGAGGTCTTTGGACAATATTTTCCTCCAGCTTCACTTCTAGGAATAGTGATGTTTGTTTTAAAAATTTGATTGCATTCAATTAAAGTTTTTTTTTTTTTTAGTATGTAGTTGTAAATAAGAAAGACAGAATACATAGTTACAATGTAGTGAAGAGACAGACAATAAATAAATAAATGGAACAAGTAATAAGTTGTTATATGTATTACAAAGTTCTGGAAAAGCATAGAGGAGATGTTTCTTATGTTTATTGTTGGGGCATATCAAGCTACACAGGGAGATAGGGAAGGTTGTTCAAAAGGTAACAATGAGCAAAGAAAAGTGCATGAGAAGGTTAACAAAACAGGGGTGAAATGGATGGCTCGGTGGGTTAAGCTTCTGCTTTCTGCTCAGGTCATGATCTCTGGGTCCTAGGATCAAGCCCCGCATCGGGCTCTCTGCTTGGCTGGGAGCCAGCTTCACCCTCTCTCTCTCTGCCTTCCTCTCTGCCTACTTGTGATCTCTGTCTGTCAAATAAGTAAATTTTTTAAAAATCTTAAAAAAAAGAAAGGTTAAGAAAACATCTTAAAAAATTAAAAACATTTCTGAGGGAATAACTTGAGTGAACACCCTTTACTGGAAAAGAGTTAGTTGTCATCAGATAATTGGATAGAAGTAACTTGTATTTGAAGCATTGAAGGAAGAGAAAAACTGCTTATATCTAAGTTTGGTAAATTATCAGAATTTCAAATGCAAAGATCTTGTAGTTTTTTTGTTTGGTTTGGTTTGGTTTGGTTTGGTTTATTTTTTTCTTATGCAAACGATTTGCTTTCAGTTCAGTGTAAAACCACTGAAGACCTTTAAGCAGGGAATACCATAATATTTTATTTTAATGATATAAATATGTTATATTTTAAGGAATAGCTTGAACAAAAACCATGGGGAAACCAGTAAATAAGTTATTATAGTAATGCACCATTTATTTATTATTTATTGCCATATAACAAATTACCACCAACTTAAAAGATTAGCCATCATTTCTCAGTTTCCAAGAGTCAGGAGTCCTGGCAAGCCTTAGCTAGATCCTTTGCATAGAATCTCATTAAGCAAAAATAAAGGTGACAGCTGGGGCTGAGCTTCATCTTCAAATTTCACGTATTTGTTAGCAGGATTGATTTCCTTAAAGCTGTAGAAGTTAACAGCAGTCTCATTTTTCAAAGACAGTAGGAGAGAGAATCTCTGAGCTCTAGACCCTTCTTTAAGGATCCAACAGATTTGGCCAAGCCTGCCCCAAATAATCACTTTTTGATTAACTTAACCTCAACTGACAGGGACCTTTATTACATCTGCAAAATCCCGTCACCTTTTCCACCTGAAATAACCGAATTATGAGAATGATAATTCTCATGTCACAGTCCCAGGTTCCCATCACAGTCCCAGGTTCCACACACACCCAAGAGGAGGAAGTTATGCAAGGTATGCACACCAGGGAGCTCAAGCCTTGGGGGCCATCTGAGAATTCTACCTGTTACAGTCCCCCTCGGCATCCAATAATTTACCCTTCCCACATCCAAAGTATGTTCACCCCTTCCCAAGATAACCCCAAGCTGCATATTTATAGTATCAACTTAATATCCAAAATCTTGTCTAAATCTCATCAACTCAAAGTCCAAAATCTTACCCTCTAAATGAGACCTGGATGAGGCTCCCAGGTGTAACGTAAATGCACAATCCTGGGGCAAGACTCCTCTCTACCTGTGGACCCATGAAACTGAAGAGTTCATTTATACCTGCAGAACACTCCCAACAATGAGAAGAAAGGCCTGAGATAGCTGCGGTAGATACTCCACTCAAGTGGGGGAAATAAAGAGTAAGAAAGAATCAACTGGTTCATGATAGTTCTGAAATCCAGTGGGGAAGTGTTGGATTTCCCTCGATTAGGTTTCAATGCCTGGGTGAAATCCTCTGGGCTTATGGCTAGGCTCTTGGTTCTGACCTTTGAGTCTCCTTTACTTTTTCATGAAAAATAGAACAAGCTTGAAGGTGAGTAATTTTGACAGACTGCTTCCTACCAGCAGAATTATTGTGGGTCCAAAAACCTTTCATTTTTGTATTCTGCCTATTTTAGTCTACGTTGTCAGTGTTTCTGTTGAAATAAATTTCTCAAAATCTTTGTGGGTCTTGTATAAATTTCACTGAGTTTGCCAAAGCCACATTCACAGATCATTTTGAGATAATCTTGTCTGTATCTTAGGCTTTGCTCAAATGGCTAAAGGACAATGCCCTTAAGCTTCTAGAGGCCTCCGGTTTGGGGAAGAATGTATGTGAGACACATCCTTCATGTCTTGAAAAAATAGTTTCTGTGACTGACTACTCTGATCTTTTGCCCCATCTGAGGTTTAACAAAATGTTGCACTCACATAGTTTTGTTTTGTTTATACTACAGATTTTTTTGCAGACATTTCTGATGCCTTTTTCATATGGAAAGGCAAACTTTTTTTTTTTTTTTTTTAAAGTGAGAGTGGGAATACAGGCAGGGGAGGCAGAAGAGAAAAGCAGGCTTCCCTCAGAGCGGGGAGCCTGATGTGGGGCTCGATCTCAGGACACTGGAATCATGACCTGAGCTGAAGGCAGATGCTTAACAAACATTTTTTTTTTTAAGTTATCCAGTCTGGTTCCTTTTTTTTTAATAGTTCTTCCTTCAGTTTATCTTTCCTTTCACATTATGATATAATCACTTTTAAACATTTTACTTGATAGTCCCTTTGGCTATATATCCAGCTTTATCTCTCACAAATTTTACTTTCTCCATAGCTGCAAGACACAATTTCCTTAAGTTTTCTGCCACAACATAACAGGTATCCCCCTTCTCGGTCCCCAGCAGCAGAAGCTACTCCTCATCTCCCCCTGAGCCTGCGCTGGCCGCGTTAGCATCAAGTCCAGATTGTGACTAGGAGCCTGATGGAGATTATGCAGACCTTCTCTAAAGTGATTTAGGCTTTCTGTATCATAATCCACAAAATTCCTCCTGTCTTTACCCACTTCCCAGTTCTAAAACCATTCCAGCATTTTAGATATTTATTACAGTTGCCTCCACTTCCAGCTACTAAAATCTGAGTCACCAAATGGCACATGTTCAGAAGGCAAAGAACAATATACACTTACCAACTCACAGTATCTTTGGGTTGGGACACTGTGTAATATGTACACACACACACACACACACACATGCACATATATATGTACATATATATGTAATATATTAAATTACATATTATATATTATATATTATGTTATGTTATTAATATATTTATAATATATATATTATATTATATTATATTATATTATATTATATTATATTATATTATATTATATTAATATCAGGGCCATAAAAGTGCAGTCAAGATGAAGATGTTGGTTATGACTGCAGTCTCATCTGGGACTTGGGTACCTTTCAAAGCTCACTGGTTTTTGGTAGAGTCTGCCCATCAATCTCTACCATGTGGCTCTCTTCACAGCATGGTGGTTTGTTTCTTCAAGGCCAACAGGAGAACTTTGCTGCTTCTTGTTTCTTACCTCTAGATTTTCTTTTGCAGGGGTCAACCAATTAGGGTAGATCAACCCAGGGAAATCTTCCTTTTGGTTAAATTAAATTCAGCTGATTAGGGTCTTGAATTATTTCATTAAAATTCTTTGGGCTTTGCTATATGATGTAACCTAATCATGATAATGTTAATATATCGTATATATGTGTTATATCCACACTCAAGGCAAAGATTGTTGTTAGTTACAAAATATCTTTCACTTTATCTCTATTTTATTATCATTCATATCATCATCTGGAGCTTATATACCAATTGATGGGAATCTCAGGGAGCCATTGTTGAATTCTCTCTACCACCATGGTATAGTCTATACTATGAACTAAAATAGTGGTAGAGGTTATGGAGAGACGTTCATAGTTTATATGATGTGTTTTAGAGGTAGTTATGACAGATTCTATTGGGTCAGATGTGAGGGTTGAAAGAGATGGAATAATTCGAGGATGATGAGAGGGTAATCCCACCACCCACCATATTGCCACAACTAAAATAAAAGTCTAAGTTTGTTTATAGCTTATTAATGCTAATCAGTCATATAAGTAGATGTGTATCTATTTTTGCACTGATGGCCAGAACACTTGATGAACAAAATTTTAGCTACCATCTGACAAGTAAGTGTGTCATTCTAGAATGTGTTTCTGTTTCTGTTGTGCCAGTATCTCCATTCCTTTATATCTTTATGACCTTATTTTTTACTGTCTTGATATTTTCAAACTTTTAATATTATTTTAATAGATTCTCTCTCAGCATGATCCATCACTATAGAAATTTATTTTTAGAACAAAATAGTTTATAATGAATATATAAATGAATAACAGTATATACATGTGTATATATATACATATATATATACATACACATATGTAATATATATGTTTATACATAAGCATTTCCATGTGTTTCACTGTTTTTCAATCTGCTACTTGTTTGTCTCACCTTCATTCTCTATAACCCACTACCATAATTTTGAACTCCACTCACATAAAAACATGAAGGGGTGCTTGGGTAGCTCAGTTGGTTAAGCATCAGATTCTTGATTTCAGTTCAGATCACAATCTCAAGGTCATCAGATCATCTCCCTCAGGCTCTGTGCTGAACATGGAGCCTGCTTAAGATTCTCTCTCTCTGGGCGCCTGGGTGGCTCAGTGGGTTAAGCCTCTGCCTTCGGCTCAGGTCATGATCTCAGGGTCCTGGGATCGAGTCCCGCATCGGGCTCTCTGCTCAGCAGGGAGCCTGCTTCCCTTTCTCTCTCTGCCTGCCTCTCTGTCTACTTGTGATCTTTCTCTGTCAAATAAATAAATAAAATCTTTAAAAAAAAAAAAAAAAAGATTCTCTCTCTCTCAGCCCCCCCCCTTCCCCCTCCCCTCTCTCTCAGGAAAAAAAAAAAAAAAAAAAAAAAAGAGAGAAGAAAGCAAAAAAGCAACTCATTACCTCTTGATGAGTTTTTTTTATCCTCATATTTTATTATATTTTTTTAATTTTTAATTTTTTTTCCTGTGACACAGGAAAAAAAAAAAAAGGTATTCCTGCCTTATAAAGCAGCACAGAGATTAGAGAAGGATAAAAGTGGCAGCAGAGAAACCCTCCAGCACAATGCCCTACTTGGCCAAGTGAGAGAGGATTGTGCTTTGGACCAGGCTGTTGGTATCTCAGTGGAGAGAACTAAGGTGATTTGTTACATACTTAGCAGAAGATAATGACAGGATTTGGAGTATACTGGATGTAGAGATGAGAGAGATGTTATCAAGACTGATTCTTTGCCTTCAGACTTGCATTCCTAGACAAATGAGTTTGAAAATCACTAAGAGATGTTTTACTAAGAGAATGAAGGGAAAGTATTCCTTCATTCTCTTCTCCTCCATAAATACCTTTATTTATCATTTAGGACACAGCTCAACCATAGACTTAGGTGTTGTCAAATCGATTGACATTTTTCAGCCTTTTTAAAAAATTATTATTCAATAGTGTTCAGCATTAATAACTAGTCCCATGCCCTTCAGACACTATTCCCTTGTCTGTCATGGATCACATGGCTTGTTTCACACAGCTCACACTTTGTTTTGCTCCTGTATCTTCAGCGACAACCTCTCTTTCTGCTTTGCCACCTTGTCTTCTTCTATCCAGCCATTACATGTGGGGATTTTTTTTGCAATTAGACTTCATCAGCTACATTTTGCTTCTATTGGATAATCATTCCCATTAATTCACTCCTGTGGTTTCAAATGCCACTTATATAGGGATATCTTACCATATCTTTAACCAACACAGCTGCTCCAGACTGTAAGCCTGGATAACCAACTATGTAACAGCTCAAATTAAATAGGTAAAAGATCTCTCAAACTTAGCTTGTTCAAAGATAAAATTTTAACTTTTTGCCTTCACCCATCAAATTAAGTCCCTCAGTAAAACATCTCTTAGTGAATTTCAAACTCATTTGTCTAGGAATGCAAGTCAAAAAAGAAAAAAAACAAACAAACGGTTTTGGTCATATTTAAAATGACTTGGCTTCCTGTTGCTTCTTGGATGACCTGCTTGCTTAACACAACATTTAAGTCTTGGCTTAATCTATTCTTTACTTATCTCCGCACCTTCAGTTTTGACCACTCTTGTCTTTCATACCTCAAGCACTTTGTTTCTTTCTTACCACTGTGCCTTCCCACGTAGGTGTTATCTTTATTTATAGCACTCTCTCTCCTAAAACCCCACCTTTCCTCTAGTTTTATCTGACACTTCCTTCAGATCTTAGCTCAATTATCCCTTCTCAATGAGGTTTTTTTCTGATCTGACTAGACCATTGTCCTCACTGGAGGGGAGAATAATTTTGAATTCATTTCTGCAGCCCTGGGATATATCTGTGCCTAACACAGAGAAGACACACAGTAAGTGTTTGCTGCATTAATAATGAAGCTCTTTCATTAATAATGAAATGATACACCTTCTTCTTTATTGCGTTTATCTTAATTCTAATTTCATAGTTATTTATGTGATTCTTTAATCAATGCCTTTCTCCATTACCATTAGCTCCTTGTGAGAAGGAATTACATCATTCAGTGTTCATATGGTGTGCCAGCAATAAACACAGTGACTTTTTCCAGAGCAAATATTTTACAAATAAAATTAAATGAATAAATAATGCCTAAAAATGAAAGTGCGAAATAGCCTTCTAAAGTTATTTATGTATTTTCTTATATTCAGACAAGAAGTCTAACAATTCAAGTTAGAGTGGAAAATTTTTACATGTTTTCTAATAATGTAAAGAAATATATCAGATCTCCTTTTACCCCAGTTGTTCAGAGATCTCTAAATCTCAAGTCTCTCAAATGAAAAATTGCCCGGAGGGCTTAAAAGAGACTAAAATACTGATTTTATCATTTGATGAAAGAAGAAAGGTAATATTCAAAGACTCCTAAAATTCTCTATATGATCTAGAATTCAAAAGTATGTGTTAGAAGAATGAATATGAAATATTAATGGATTTGTGATAAGGATTTCTAAGCAAGCATCAAGTATTTTAATAAACTCTCTTCTCTCAAATTATTTATGTATCTTTAGGAGAGAAGGAAAAGGAAAAGGAAGACATCACTACTGCTATTTGTTTGTTTACATTTGTTTAGAATTCAACCAAATTACACTTCAAATAAGGAAAAATTTATTCTTAATGACCAATTGTATTACCAGGGGCAACACAGGCACTGAGAACTATCTGCCCCAATAAATGTTAAGGAAAAGCTTGCAGAAGACATTAACAAATACACTGGACAACCACATAAGCAGCTTAGCTGGAGAATAGACAGAGAAAGTAAATATTTCAGCAGCAATAGCTAGTGACTGATTTTCTCAATCTGCATGCCATCCTCTAATAATTGAGGACAAAAATGATAAAACAAGGGTAAATAGACATTTATATTTTCTATATTCAGCTTAAAGTAGTATAGGTCAGGAGTTTCTCCCAATTCCTTCAAGAACAATAAATTGTTTTGCTTGGAATTTGTTTTCTTTCTCCCCAACTGCCCTGGAAAGCACATATTTACTAACAAACTCAGTATCATTCCCCTCAAAACTATGTCCATCTACAATAATACAGATAATGGGTTTTGTCCACCTTTCTCCAAAATATTATTCTTCCAAGACTGGGAGTTTAATGAGTAGTTCTAGCGTCCTTACTTGACTTTTCTTCCTTCACAACAATAACACTTTTATTTTTTTCCAAATTCAAAATGATAGTTTTCTCTCAATAATATGTTATTCATTTGCTTATTTATTTTTCAAGTAAGTATGTGTGAAACAACTCTCTTACGTCAAAAACTATTTGATATCAGTGAAG
Source organism: Lontra canadensis (assembly GCF_010015895.1). Classification (NCBI taxonomy): domain Eukaryota; kingdom Metazoa; phylum Chordata; class Mammalia; order Carnivora; family Mustelidae; genus Lontra; species Lontra canadensis. Next base: position 10,369,016 of record NW_022631033.1, read on the forward strand.
TTGAAAAGGAGAGATTCTAAAACAGTGGTGTTAAAAGCATGATAAACTAAACTTTAGGTACAAAATCATTTTAAATGTGAGAGATAAGTAGGACTTGGAGGTTTGGAAATTAAGCATGGGTGGCCAGTGGTTGAACAGTAAAACGAGTACAAATGAATGATAATGAAACTAGGCACAAAGTAACCTGTGAGGTTTGGAAATTAAGCATGGGTGGCCAGTGGTTGAACAGTAAAACGAGTACAAATGAATGATAATGAAACTAGGCACAAAGTAACCTGTGAGGCCATCTAGGATGGGTTGCCCCATAGACAACAGGCTGCAGATACCTGAAAACCACAGATACTGATTCATGCGACAGGGATGGGTAATTAAAAAATCAATGTAGCGTGGTTCTTAAAGAAAGTGGGATCAAGTACCATCATAAAAATCAAGTAAAATGTGACTTAAAATAATCCACTGGATTTAGAAATTGGGAATCAGACCTCCTATAAATCATGACTGAATTAGTGACGCAGTATCTTTGAGTCAAAAATGGAGACAACGAGGAGATTTAAGACAGAAGATTGAGGCTACAGCAAATCAATAACTCAGTGGGGTCGTACACAGTTATTGACAGTGTGAAGGGGCCAACAGAAGCAAAAAGAGGGAGAACATCAGATAGGCAAATAAAAGATGGAGGCCCGGAACACAACACGAGTAAAATGATTCAAAGTAAGATGGAAGCAAGGGGAGAAACCATTTCATGCTGTGGTGTGACAAGCCTACAGCTGATTTTTCTAGCTCCTGTGGATCTGGGGAATGAATAGGTGAAAAGAGTGGTACCAGTTAACAGTTTCCACTGAGGAGAAAGAGAAACCTGATGTCCAGTTAGGCCATTTTGTTTCCTTTGGGCATATATTCTAAACAAATTCTTCATATTCCTGTCCATTATGTAATTTGAGAGGATAGTATACTTGCACTCACGTGCTCTGGAGCCTGGCTTGCTCCAACGGTGTATTCACTGTGCGGATGGGGAGAGGATTTTTAACTTCTCAGACATGCTTGTTTCTTTATGTGAATAACAGAGATGACTGCAGTACAACCTCTTAAGGTTTTGGAGGAAATAAATTGAAATAGTTCAAATTAAGTGCTTAGCACCTAGTAAATAGTAAAAAAAAAAAAAAAAAAAAAAAAAAAAATTGTAAAAATCTACATTACCCAAAAGGTAGATTTTTTTCTTGTTATTTGTTTGTTCATTACTATTTTCTCAAGAAAAAATTTTTGAGTACTTGAGGTAACATCAAGACATCTGGATTTTTGGAAAATTCTTTAAGTAATTTTGCTGTACATGAAGGATTATAAATAACTATATCAGTTATTGTTATGTGGCTGGCAGGTTAGTCTAGAACCGGCTTTCCACCTCACCTTACACCTTAAGGAACAAAGAGCAAGTAGCCCATATTGATTTGTCAATTTTTATGTGCCAAGCAATAGTTGGTGCTTTTAAAGTTGCATCTCATTTAATTATCAGAACATACCTGTCAGTAATTTTTGTTATCTCTATTCTATACATGAGGAAACTGAAGCTAGAGTAAATAAAACCATTTCACAAGTTCAGATTTTAGCTGCGAGTGTTAGATTAAGATACCAATCTGAAAAAGGCTGAATAGTTCCCTAAGTGTCTAAGCTCAAATTTCAAGTCACTATTACTTCCACTGCAATATTCTGTCTCCTTTAACAATTCTTTTAGCTTCATTTGAATAGATAACAGGGTAATAGGGAAATACATTTGAGAATGAAAAGGGAATTCACTTGAAAGATTTGCTAAAGGTAGACAAGGTCACTTAATCAGGTGCCAGTCTTGCTAAAGGACTGTAAGTAAGCTAAGTACACGTAAAGGTGCTTTTTCTCCATTAGATGTCTTCTATGAAATTATGACATTTATTATGGAGAAACAATGGCTCTTTTGACATCTGCTATCAAGGGTTTCCTTCTGTTATTTAATTTGGACCTGCCACATCACAAGTAACTTATCCAAACAACTCTTTGTGTGGGAGTTATTATATTGTCTCAGATACACTAGGATTTAAAGAGATTGGCAGAACAATTCAGAGAGAGAAAAATCACAGAATGTTGTTTTTTCTTTTTTGTTTTTTTCTTCTTAAAATAACCTGAAAAAAAAAATCATGAAATTCTAAACACACAGCTACCTGCTCTAAACTCTGAAAACAAGTGTTGTCCAGAGTGTTCCCTAAATTTAAATGTTTCAGCTCATTAAAACCTCCTCAGAGATATTCTAAATCTAAACAAATATAATGACTTTTATTGACACAATTTACACTCAGTGTTGTAATCATTCCTGGTATCCTGACAAAGTTAGTTTAACTTGTTTTAGCTTCTTAAGTGTAAGTAGTATTTAGAGGCAAAGTATTAAACTGCCTTAATACATTTAAAAAAATTAAATGATGCCTTAAGTTGCCGAGAATAGCAATTTAGTAACATATGAAATTTAGTAACAACTTAGTAACATATTAAACATTTTGTAACATTTAGTAACACATTTAGAAACAACATATTTAGTAACATATTAAACATTCAATGAGCAATGCCTTTCAAAGTAGTTACATTTAGAAATTATATATTTTTTTATTTATCAGATATTTACTAAGTGTTTTTTACAGGCAAGACTACATAATTTAGCACTTGTCCAAATATTATCTTGCATTTGTATTTATCTGGTTTATGATTTAAACCCCCACCGATTTTTACTGTTATAGACAGAAAGAAATAATGGATAAGTCAAAGCTTTAAAATATTTATATGGATGCAGAATATTGTCATGCATATATAATCCAGAGTTAACCAGGTATTTTATAATTATTTATGCAATTAAGGAATACATGAAAAGATTTTATATTTTTATAACATCCAAGAAAAGTAAACTTAACCAAAATATCAAGATTTCCCTGGAAATTCATATTTTACATAGCAGAAGGAGCTAAGTACATACTGTGTCAAATACTTCGGCTCAGTCTTTGGATAAAGTCTTCTCAAAATAAACGTAAAGTGTAATTGTATCCAGCACCAAAACCTCAGCACTAAGGAACTGTTGCAGATTGAGAAAATTCTTCCCTTTTACATTACCTTCTACTCTATGAATTACCTTAATCTGTAAATATTTACAGAGGACCTGCTAATTGCTGGGCATTAATTGAGGTGCTGAAGACAAAACTTGAAGAAAAACAAAGCCTTCTGCAACATTTTGGGAGGCGGCAAAAATGCACAGGGGAAGCAATAACAAGTGGTCTGTCATGGAATGTGAAAAAAGAGAGAGGTAGTCAGTGGCTGAAAGTATTCCATGAGTAATGGTAATTGAAATAAATGTGATGATGTTTTGTGTTTAGAGATACTTTAATTTATGGCATGCCATATTATTTTTCCCTGTAGGGTAACAATTCCTAATTTTCTTTTTAACACTTTTAATTTGGCATTAAAATGTATATTACTTTAAAATAAAATATTAACTAAGCAACATGGAATTGGTGAGTGGATGTAGCAAAAATGATCAATGACATGTTCTCTACTGTTAAAAAATCACAAATTAAAATCCTCCGTTAGTATAATTTATTTTGAAAAAGAGGTAATGTTGGGGAAAAAAATAAGCTCAGATCATCATACATAAAGGGAAGAAAAAGTAATCAAAAGAAAAAATAAGTCCATAACACATTGCTGGCATTTGTTTTGGCCTATGGATGTCTGAATAGCTTTCTTATTAAACGTAGGAGTTTATCTGGAGAAAAAGACCTCTTCCAGTAAACAAGCTAATAATTTTCTATGCTTACACTTTCAGACTCCCTTACAGGTAGGATTCAGGCTTTGCCAATCAGATACACTTATGATGTGCAAAACAGGAAGCAAGACACAAAAAAATAGAAGGGCAGAGGGAGTCCTTTCTGGCAGGAGTAAGAGTTGTTACAGTAGCCATTGGGATCCAGTACACGGGGCCAGAGGTCTGGGTGATCAGAGCGCAGTTTCTCCGATGATATAGTTACAGATCTTTGGCATAATATGGGTGTTATTTCTAGTTCTATAGCACCCATGTCTCAGTAAAATCAGTTATTCAATATAGTTTTATTTTTATTTATTTTTTAATATTTATTTATTTATTTGGGGGAGGGGAGCAGAGGTAGAGAGAGAATCCAAACCAGACACCTCACTCAGCAAGAAGTCCTACTTGGGGTTTCATCCCACAACCTTGAGATTATGGGGTGACCTGAAACCACAAGTTGGATGCTCAACAAACTGAGCCACCCAGGCATCCCCCCAATATAATTTTAATAAAATTATTTCTATTTGAACACGACACTGTCATTTCTGTTGCTTGCAGCTAAAAACTTGGACTACCACCAAGATGTACAATGAGAAATAGTAAACATGTATTACCCCACTGTGTACTTCAAGCCTGAGATACAGCAAGTATTCAATAAATATTAAAGGAATGAATACAAACAAAAAATAAATAATATGGGCTTTCCTGTCTTCCAGCCTAGAGAAGATATCCCCACGTGGATCATTTTGTTCCCTATTTTAATTGTCTCCATTTTCTTTAACTTAGGTTCAGAAAAATTAACTTCTTTACACACTAGCAATAAGTTCTGCTCGGAAAACCTTCAGTGGTAATAATGACTGACAATATAATTTTGACATGAATTTCAGCTACTTAAAACAGAAATATGGTAGAAATTTTCATGGCAATTTAAAACATATTACACAATAATTTGGGATAAATATGGGAATAGTTATAAAATCAGAAAACAAATCGCTAATACAAAAATTACAGTTTAGTAAAAACAATACTTAAACTAGAGGCACTAGTAGGAATCTAAATCCATTTCCCATTTTTCACCTATAGAAGGAGATTCATTTTATCACACAATGAAATTTGCAGGGTACTATGCCACAAGGAAATAAAGAACTTGAGGATATATTAAGAAATACAGAGAAAGGTAAAGTATTTGAACTGCACACAAGAAGAGAAACTGAAAAATCAAATGGATATCCTTGATATCTAAAGTAAGTCCACATACAGACCACTAATTTGTAGAAATGCAAATAATTCATTCCCAGTACACATGTTAACATCAGAACATGTCTATCTAAAGCTTCTAAATTACAGGGTAATTATTTAAAGCTTTCTCATGATGCTGTAATTCTCTAAAAGGTCTGAGTGTTGTTGATACCTTCTTCGGTCTTGATCTTTAAAGATCCAAAATGTCTTTATCGTCCTCCTTCAAAACCCCAACTACACTGAAACATGGACCATCAGACTTTACTAATGACAGTTTATTCTTTTGGGTATCAGCTGATGTCCTGGTTATTACCCCTTATTCACTCCTGGCTTGATAAGTAACACTCTCTCCACCACTGCTATTTTTATAATCATTAATGAATGCAATGTACCCAAACTCTCATTTCATTAAGATATTTATCCCTAACAAAAATGCATTTCTCAACCACACTTCTGCCTACTCTCTTAATCATGACTTTGTTTCTCATATTCATTCCTTCTCTCTCTCCCCACCTCTCTCTCTCTTTTTTTGTCTGTCTGTAACTCTTTACTAATATCTCTCCCTCTCCTGTCATCTTATGTACCAAACAAAACCATGCTTTGGTTAGTTTTTACTTCTCGACTGCAATGTGCCTACACCACTGTATTGTGAAAAAAATGCCACAACTGTGCCCATTATTCTACATGTACATGAATGGCAACAAGCCTCATGTGAGCAATTAGTCTAATTACATTCTATTATGCCGTAACTAATAATATGACAATGTCATATTATTTATCCATTCTTTATAATCTTCTACTTTCCTAGCTTACTATTTCATATGCTTTCTTCTCTCATCAAACTTCCCACACATTCTCCTTCATCCTCATTCTTAATGATGAGTTTTTATCTTACTGCACTGAGAAGATTAGAGAGTCCAAAGAATTCAGAGGAAGAGAACCACAAATCTCCACCACCATATCCATGTCTACCCACCAACCAGCTTTGGATTCATACTCTATTCATTTTATTCTGATAAATATAGATGAGCTGTCCTTGTATCTGATGTCAGTATAACAATTTGTGCAACAAACGCCATTATATTCACTCTTTCAGAATCATGACCAGGAATTCCAAGCCCTAACATGATTTTTCCAAGCAAATATTCATTATCATAAAAGTATGATATTTTTATTTAAAACAGAAGCTCTTCCTTGATCTGAATTCCAATTCTGGTTATCATCGTTTTTACTCCTTTTCAAAGAGTTGCTTATATTTGGGTATCCACGTTTTCTCTTTCTATTCTTCCTTGAAGCTACTCAGTATATTTGAGTTTTGTTTCCAAAATTTTTCAAGATTCTATTTTTCAAGCTCACTTGAACAAAATCGAATACTCAATGCATAATTCTCACCTTCCTGGAAATACATGTTTCATTGAATTTACAGAGTTATATATTTCACCAATCTAAGTTCAATCAGGGAAGAAGAACCAGCAGGAGACACATATTAAGAAATGCATTGCAAGAAATTTGCTTGCATGATGGTGAAAACAGATTAGGCAAATCCAAAGTCAGGAAGGGTAGTTTAGAATTCTTGATCCTAGGCTCAAGCTGCTGTCCACCGATAGACTTTCTTCTTCTTCAGGGAAGTTCAGATCTGCTTTTTAGGCCAGTCAACTGAATGAAAGAGGTACATCCAGAATATCTGGGAAAATCTTTCTTACTTAAATTCAACCAACTGTGAACTTTAACCACAAAATATTTCACAGCAAGACCATGATTTGCTTGATTGAATAACTGAATTATAGGATAATTAAGATGATACATCAAAAGACCATCCTAGCCTACCCCGTGTTATGTTGGCTTCCGTATACATCTCCTTGCACTACTCTTATGCTCCAAATTAAGACAATAACCAAGTCATATTTTTGCCTTATATGACTCTCCTTCTTAAAACCAAAAGTATACTAATCTTTTCTTGAAAAAAGGAAGCAGTTTCCTTAGGTGATGTTGTTTCTTCACCTTTGATATCCTGACTATAAATACTGTGATACAAAGTTGACTATTATAAATTTATCTTGTGATAGATAAGAGCATAAAAGAGGGAATAAAGCAAAACTATTTGTTTAATATATGCACAAACACAATCATAATAAAATAGGAAAGAAATAATCATAGTTACCAAGGTCTTCATGTGGTTACAATCTTGGCTAACTTTTATGATATCCTTTTTGTCTTCAACAAGCATCTCAGCTAGTCATGGTTCTTTGCTTAATGCGATCACCTAGATGTTCATTCCTGAAGGAGCAGGTCCATTGACTGTCCTTCCTGTAGTCTGGGGGGCTTTCTGTAGATTTTAATTACAGATTATTGTAGTGCCAAGATATGGTCTAAGACATCTCCTATATTCCAGACATATAGTGTCTGATCTCTAGTATATAGGAGAAATTCAGTTTCCCTCTTGATTGTCAGGATCAATGGCCCCAGACACTACAGGAGCCCTACACTTTTCATGTTAATTCACAGGCATGAAGAGTCCAAAACAGCCATGTGGCTGTCTCAATTTCCAGCTTAGTGGAATCAGTATGAATCCTAGTGAAAGTATTCATTCCTCTGGAACAAAGAACTCTAGACCAACAGAGTATAAGGTTGTGAGGATGGGAAGGAATCATTTTGTTAGTAGATTACTAGGAGTATTAATGAATAGAACAACTTCTAATTCTTATTTCCTAGATTTGTGAATCTTGGCTATAAGAGAAATCGCACCGTATGTAGGATTATGATTAAGAAGAGCACGTATGACATCCTGGATATCATAGTCCCCATCCTACAAGATTATGGCTAACTAGTTATTACTGTAAATGAGTTTTCAAAGAGCCATTCCATTATTATATCAAGCCAGCTGCTTCAGATTGGTGAGCAACATGGTAAAACCAGTGTGTTCCATGAATATGAGCCCATTGCCACCCTTTAATTGCTGTAAAATGAATTCCTTAATCAAAATTAATGTGTGGAAGAACATGTTGGTTAATAAGGTATTCTGTAAGTCCATGGATGGTAGTTTTGGAAAAAGTATTGTTTACAGGAAAGGTAAATCCATATCCAGAGTAAGTATCTATTCTAGTAAAAAACAAAACACTGTCCTTTCCCTGATGGAAACAGTCCATGAATATAATCAACATGACACTGGGTAGCTTGTTGATTGCAGGGAATTGTGTTATACTGAAGAATCAGTGTTGGTCTCCGGTGTTGGCAGATTAAACACTCAGTAGTAGCTATTACCATGTCAGCCTTAGTGAATGGAAGTCCATGTTGCAGAGCCAATGGCATAAGTTCTATCCTGACCACTGTGGCCACCTTTCACATTAGTCCACTACACAATGACAGGAATGGGTGGGGAAAGAGGCTGACTGGTATCTACAAAATGATTCTTAAAATTTTTATTTTCTAAGATCACCCTTCAATGAAAGCTCACATGGGACACAAATATCTTTATATTATCTCACCTTTCAGAGAGGTCTATCCATATACCTCCCCAGACCTCCTTGTCACAATTTCCAATCATATTCATTTCAAGTTCCTGACATCCAGGTAAAACCATTGGCTATAGCCAATGAGTCGATATAAATTCTATGTTTGATCATTTATCCTTCCAGGAAAAATGAACAACTAGATGCACTGTTTAAAATTCTACCTGCTCAAAGGATTTCTCTTCACCACTATTCATTAATATCCCACAAAGGTATAGTGTGAGCTGAGCCCTCCCCTCTCAGGTGGTGCCTACATATCATGCTCAACCATCTGCAAACCAAGCCTGAATTTTCACTTCCTCAGTCCACTGGTCACAGAGAACTCCCCATGAGGTCATAGTGTTGGATGGGAGAAAGAAGGCAGCAGAAGTGGGACCATGGGCATTTGGGCATTGGGCATTTGGGCCACTCTTTCACATAAATTACATATGCCTTTAGGATGTGAGGAAGCCCAATTTGTGTATACCACGTCCATTTGATAATGGAATGCTATAATGCGTGCTCAACTTTATACCTTGGTTTATCAGGCAACAGCCAGGTCATGATGGAAAGCTCACATCTCATATTAATTTGGTGGTCCATATTTCATCAGTCCATTTCTACTAAGACTCGTTTTTGCAGACCAGACTCTTTATCAAAAAGGGAGTATTTATCTACAGAGGAAGGCAGAGCTTTGCTTCAAAATCTTAAGGGTCTGCCCTGTAATTCATCTATAGGGACCTGCAAACGATGCAAGTAGTACATCTACAATTGGCTCATCAGGCATCATTGAATCTGCTCAATGCTATAACTCACGTGACAGAGAATCTTGCTCATCACCTGTTGCAGACCCTTCTGTTGTTATTAACTCAGAGTTATTAGCTTTGGGGATCACTGAGTAAAAGGAACCAAGTAACACATAAAAATGAGGAATATAGCCTTCAAGTACAAAGGTGCTGTGCCTCTCTTTTGGTGGTAGAAGAGGTTAGATGCCATGTAGTATCACCTTAGAAGGTATATTTCAACATGCCCCATACCACCGGTTCCCTGGGAATTTCACTGATGGGGAGGGTCTCTGAATTTCTAGGTTTTATTTCCCACTTCTGACATTTCTACAGTAGTTGCTACTTCTTGATAACTAGGTTCAATAAAAAATATATCATCAATACAATAGACCACCATTGCATCTTATGGATGAGAAAATCCATCAGGGTCCCTGTAGACTAAATTATGACAAAGAGCTGGAGAGTTGATAGACCTCTAAGTTAGACTGATTGGAGTCTATAACACTGGCCTTGGTAGCTGAAAATGAATTGCTTCTGGTGGTCTAGAGTGAAAAGGAGAATTTGCTAAATCGATAACTGCATCACAGGTACCAGAGGATGTGTTAATTTGCTGAGACACCACCACCACAGCCAGAACAGTAATTGCAAGGGAAGACACTACCTGACTCCATTTACGGTAATCCGCTGTCATTCTCTGCTTACTGCATAGGCCAGCTGGATGAGTTAAATGTGAATATGCTGAAAATCATCACGCCTGTATCCTATATCCTTGATGGGGGCACTGATTTCTGAGGTCCTTGAGGAATGTGCCATTGCTTTTGATTTACTATTTTTTGTGGGTAAAGGAAGCTGTATTAATTTTCAACTGGCTTCTTCTACCACAGTAAGTCTTTAAACCACAGGTCATGGGAACAGTGTGGAGATTCTGCTGGTTGCTTGTATGGCTATTCCAATTATATGCATTCTGTAACTGGGAAAACAACAGAATAAGTTTGGAAACCAGCTGGGCCCAATGTGAGACTGATCCAAGCTAAGCTCTTCGATCAGCTGACTGACATTTGACTGGTGGACAATGACATTTTGGGTCTCCAGGAATTAGTATGCCTAACCTCACACATACTTAAATTAATTAAATATGTTATTTTAACTTAAACCAGTTTACTTTTATTTAACTAAAAAGTACTCTTCAGACCCAGATAGCTTCCCAAGTATATTCCTGTCAACCTTTAAGGAAAGAAATAAACTAATCCTCTATAGACTTTTTGGAGAACAAAAATGGAGAGAACATTTTTCAACTCTCTTTATGAGGGAATATATGTTCAATAGGGGCACTTGAACAACAAAAGAGGAGAACTGTACACAAATTACTTTAATAAATATACAGGCAACAGTCCTACCCAAAATATTAAAAAATTAATTCCAACAATGGCGTATAGAGGAAAATGTATCATGATCATTAGGGTAGTAATACCATAATGCAAGATTGGTTAGATATCTGTAAACCAATCAGTATAATGATTTGTTTTAATGGAATGTATACTGTGGTAAGTCACCTGAATACATTCATCCCCGAAACTGAAGAACTTAGCCAGCTGCTGAAAGTGTTGGTGACTGACAGATCTTAGCTGTCTTCCTCGAAGGAAATTGCATTTGGCTGAAGAAAGCCACCTTATCCATATATGTTTTTGGAAGCATTCTGAATCCTACACCACTTTTACTTCAATTCAGGAAAACTCTGTAAGGCCATTTTAGCTCCACAATTTCCCATGAAATGTCTAAAACCTTTGTTTTCCCTGTACTGCAGCTCAAATTCTCCCACTGTCCAATCCTTGCTTTTTTATCTCTCTACAGATTTGGATTCTAAGAATATTTCCTTACAAATACTCTGCATGCAAATTTTTATCTCAAAATATGTATCCTATGGGATCTATCCTGTGACATTACATTAACAAACACAAGGCGAAATATCTCATGATATTCTCAACAGATCCTTAAAGTGCAGTTGAAACAAATTCAACACACATTATTTGATATTGTCTCCTAGGAAACAAGAGATAGAGGGGTCTGTCTAAAGAGTCAGTGCATGTACAGAAAACTGAGGGAAAGTCATATAGAAAGAAGTTTTTGAAAAGCTTTACTTCTGATATCAAGATATAGTTTCCCAATGACACAAATTGTATTCTACTAAAGATAGAGGTTGTTAAATTTTTTCTGTTAAAGGTCAAATAGTAAACATTTAGTCTCTGCAGATTCTAAGCAGTTTGTCGCAACTACTCAATTTAGCCTTTCTAGTACAAAACAGAGACAACATATAAAGGGGTAAGTACTTCTATATTGTAGTAAAACTGGTTACAAAAACAGATGGGCGAGCCACGTTTGACCTGTGGGTCATAGTTTGTTAACCCCTAATCTAAAGAGATAGCTGAAAATAGTAAAACAAGAAAAAGATTAAAGATAAGAAAGGAAGAATTATAAATTAATAATTTCATACTTAGAAAATCCTAAAGAATCCACATATTAAATTTTTTTGCATTTTTATAAGTATCCTTGAGATTTTTTTTTTCCCCTGAGTCATAGTTAAGTTATTTGGAAATAGTTTTATCCTTTGGGGTATCACTTTCAAAATTTGTTAGGTAGGAATTGAGCAGTATTCAATCTGGAGTTCATGATTCTCCACTGCTGAACCAAATCTTTCTCTGTATTCTACCCAATGTTCCTTGAAGCTGAGGTTTTCCAGTCTGTCTTCTGGGAATAAGCACTATTTCCAGCCCTCTGAAAACACCAGATATTGCTAACTCTAATCTTTTTGGACTTCCTTCATTCTCGTGTCTCCTGGCATACCTGTGTTGATCGTTGCTCAGTTGAAAACCTGGGAGCTCTGTGTATGCATCTCTTTTTTCCAGCAATCTGTCCTGTATCCTCTGTTCTGCACAAAATCTCATCTCTTCGTCCTCAACTCAGGGAGGCTGCTGGACTACATTCATGTCCTTCCTTGCACTGTGACCTGAAAACTCTCTCAACAAAGTAGATTGGGGCTAAGGATTCACCTTTTTGTTTCTCCTATCTTGGGGATTTCTTTCTTTCTTTCTTTGAGGCTTAGTATCCTGAAAACTATTGTTTTCTTTTATTCCATCTGTTTATATGGGCTGTTTAAGTTTGGAGGATAAATTTGGTCCCTGTTACTCCATCTTGGTTGTAAGTGGAATGTGTATAGCTTTCTAACATAACATAAAAATGACTAACTTACATTAGTACTGGATTTATTATAGTAACTACATTTCCCTTCTCTATGGTACAAGCTTTTTTTTTTTAACTGATGTATCTAGTGACTAGAATAATACTTGCCAAATAACAGAAAATAAGTAGGTACTTGTAGTCTATGCACCTCACTCTCACATCTCAGAATTCTTTTTTTTTATGATTTTATTTGTTTGTTTGTTTATTTGTTTGTTTATGATCAACATAGCAAGAGAGAGCATGAGCAGGGCGAGGGATAAAGGAAGAGGGAGAGGCAGGCTCCCCACTGAGCAGGGAACCTGACCTGCCACTCAATCCAGGGACCTCTGGACCATGATCTGAGCCTGAGATAGACACTCAGGCACCCCAAACATTCAGAAATCTTGATCTCTGTGATGCACCTCTCCTACCACCACTTCCTGCTTTTCGAGCTTTTTGACTCCCATGTTTTTTCACCAGTCAGCACAGTAACTTTCCATCCAGAGGGTCCTTCCTTTTCTCTCTCTGTTGCTGCCCTCCTTACATGTCTCCTTGTTGAGATTGTGTGAACATTCCTACGTATAATCACTGTGTTTCAACCTTCCTAGACTCTCTTGTTCCAGTTTCTCCCCAATAAACCCAACTACCCACCCATTCTATCCCTGCACTCAGATAGCTTAATTTTGCTAAGAAAGTGACACAGATAGTTTGATTGATGTCCACAAAACATATGGCCACGGATATTAAATACAGTCTACACACTGTCCAAGTACCCTTCTACACATGTCTAATACATTCTTTGAAAAATACTGCACAATTCTCTTCTCCTCTGAAGACAGTATCCCTATTCTCTCCTGATAATCTCTCCTCAAAACCCTAAGGTTAAAATTAAGTTAAGTCTGAAGAGAAATTCCTTTCACCAAAGCTACCATCCTATCTACATCTATACCCTGATATTCTGCTTTACTTCACCATCTTTGCTCCTCTCTACCCCACCATTCGTTTGGATGCTGTCTCTCCTTAAGAAGCTTCATGCTGCATTATTGTATTTTGATTTTTTTATTATAGGGCAAAGTCCCAAAAGCAGAATAACCCAAATATGATAGTAGGAAAATATTAAAGGATTTTGATGCATATTAGATTAATAATTTCTCTCAAATTGTAATAATTCCATCTCTACCAATACATGGTAATAACCCTTTAGCCATTTTTAAAAAACTTAATTTTTCCAATTTACTGTATATCTTTTGAATCCACAATTTTACAACTGTGTACTAAGGAAATATTTTAAAATATACAATTTGATTTCTGTAAGAAGCTCCAACCCTTCAGAATTCAGTTGAGCATCATGTCATGTAAGAAATTTCTCTGTGTCTCTAGTCAACATATGTGCCACCAAAGTTGTCCTCTGTGCTGACACAGCACTTGGGACACATGTACAACAACACTTGTCACAACTGCTGAAACTGCTGGTCAAAGTTCATTAAATATTTATAACATGCTTGATAATATTCTAAACACTCTTTTACTCTATTGTTTATTCATAAAAACAAAACATGATATGGGAATGACTTTCCACATTGTATCATTGATTCAGTTACTACTGCAACAGGACTCATAAACAGCTCAGGTCATGCAAGGAAGAAGTAAGGGAGCTAGAATTTGAAGGCAGGCAGATTGAATTAAATAATTTCATTGGCAAGTATTTTTTATGATCTTGGTATTAAAATTATATTAAGGTCTCCCAACTACTTAGGCATAAGGGAAATTGAAAAAAAAAGAACTTCAAAACTTAATAACTTCAGATTTTCAGTATTCAAATCATTAGTTTTATATACCTCCCTAACCCGTTAAAATGTTTTTAGAAAAAAATTACTCGGGATTATGAATGTCCAGTACACTGCTGTTTGTACTTTAAATTGGGAGAAGCAAACGCTTCCTCAACTGAGAACAGAGACACTGCATGAAAATAACTGATCCCAAACATGAGTATCCGATAATTAATGTACTGCAGTCAGGAGGGTCTGGTCAAAAGTGAATATGAGTTATTGCATATGAGCAGTTCTTTGCAAATGCTTGTGGAGATAATATATGAATCTTAATGATGAAAGACTCAGGTAAGTATATTTTTCATTTGTATCTGACCTGATCAATTAGATCAGGGAATTTTGCATGGGCCCATTTTTCAATAAATGTTGCATTTTATATTACACAAATAGAAAATGGGAGAAAGGGGAATCCTAAGCTTCTATAAAATATCACAAGCAACTTGACAGGAAACAGGGTTATTTGAACAAGTAGATATTTATGGGGAAATTATCCATTTAGTATAGAGAGATTTCAACTATTAATCAATAAATCTCTCAGCTACTGAGAACCCAAAGGAAGGTTAAAAATGTAAATCAAAATGTGTATGTGCATAAATAATTATTTTTAAGAAGACTATTTCAGTAAAACCTCTAGTAGAAATGAAATAATTTATTTGAATCTCAGATTCTAATAATGCTACGAGATAGCTAAATAATAAATAAGAAGTATCTATCTCCATATAATGTTTAAAGACTGTCATTGTAGAGGCAGTGTATTGAACCTTAGGCCATGATTTTGAGAAGAAAAAGATGAGTCTTACTGTGTGTGCACTGATGTCTAGAGTGAACTACTTTTCCAAGTTAAGAATAAACAATATTCTTTAGTCCCATACTGCTTAACATTTTTCAGTACCCTCCCACACATGTTCCTCAAATGATAAGCTTTTCTTTTCACATTCACATGTAGAAATCTAGTAAACACTCATTCCTTGGCATCTCTGTAATAGTTTAAACTGAGTTCTCAGCAAAAGAAGAAAAAAAAGAGCAAGAACCTCATTCTGATTGCCGGCCAAGTAAATATATCTTTAGGAGAAGACACTTTTTACCTTGCCTTACCTTGAAACAATTTAGACTGCTTGGACACAAATGATAACAATGGCATCATTTTCCCTATATCATCACACCTTTAATTATAATTACTGAGGAAGGGAATCAGATGTCTAATTCCACAGTAGGGGGCAACAGTGTTATCATTGGCCCAAATGTCTGCACCAATGTAGGTCCCATGAGACCAGAGCTCAAAGAGTATCACTGCAAAGTTCCCAGAAAGCTAAATAGAAACAATAATTATAGAGTGGGATCTTAACTCAAAGGCCTGTTCCTTTGATTATCAAGAAAAATTCCTCCTGAGCACATATCAAGAACCTCAGTGTTGGAGAGTTAGAGATCAGGAAGGAATGATAGGAGGAGAGGAGAGGAGAAGAAAGGAAGGAAGAAAAGAAGAAAGGAAGAAAAACAGAAAAAAAATTGGCAGATTGCAATGAACAATCAGGTTTTGAGTCAGGGTAAACTCTACACGGCTATTTCCCATTACTGGGCTTTTGTAAGATTTTAACTTTTGTTGCTTGGACCAGTCAGCTCCATTTAAATAGCCAAAGGATATATTTGGTTTGATGTTTGCTATTTCAAACAAGAAGTTGTATAATTTCCACTTAAAAAACCCAACTAGGATGTTCATCTTCTTTGATCAAGTACATTTGGGGAAGAGCTTCCATGGAATGGAAGAAAACACAGTCACATTCCAGAAAGCACAGTTAAAGAAATATCAAGAGAGACTCACAGACTATACAGTCTTACATAGGTTGCCACTTCCTTGGGAGCTATCAATTTGCACTCAATGTTGGCATATAAAATACAAGGAAATTACCTTCAATTGTTTTCTAAATGCAATCACTCCTATCATTTTCAGTGGCCAGTATAGTTTGACTGTGTCAAATACAAAAGAAAATTGAACTTCTCAGAGGTAAACTAATGTTCTAATCACGGCCAATATTCAAATATCAAGATCACATAGCTTTATGATGATGTAAAAAATTACATTTAAACTTATATGGTACCTTATTTGTTTTTTGTTTTTGTTTTTTTAAATGCACTCAGACTCCTTCAAAACAATGATCTCTTCAGTAATCTGGTTGCACAGTTGCCCAGGATTAACAAATGTTTCCAACAGGGAAAATCACTTAGAGGTTAATGAATTAGATTTCTCAAATTTATCCATGGCTATTATATGACTAAATGGTGTTAGTTATAATTCTCCTCGTTGCAAACTATAGAAAAAAAGTTTTAAAAATTAGAGAGAATATATTGGCTTAAGTAACTAGAAAGTCCAGAAGCTGTCATTAATTTTAGGCATGGCTAGATCCAGAAACTCAAACAACATCAGAATCAAATTACCCCCTTCTTAATCATTCAGTTCTACTGCTTCCATCTCCACTTGTTCATTTCTAGAAAGGCTTTCCCTTCATGGTGGTCCCACCAAAGTTCCCAACTTAAGCTCTCATCTGTGTATGTTAAGAAAAATATTGGAATATGCTCAGATTGGATCATGTGATCTTTCTTCTATCAATCACTGTCATTTCCAGCAAGTGAAGCACTGATTGGACAAGTCTGGGTCACATGGCCATGATCCAGGGACAAAATCAGGATAGGCTGAGAGTGAGGGAGAAAAATCAGGGTGTTTTCAGAGGAAGATCGGAAAAGATAATGCACAGATGAATAACCAAAGAACATTTTATAAACCAGTCCTGCAAAGCATCTTGCATCTTTAGAGTCACAAGTCATATTTCATTTAGAAGAATAAATGTTTTAATAGGTTTTTTAAATTTTTATTAAAATAATAATTAACAATGAGCAAAGGAATATTACGTTTATTTTTATTTTAATTCCAAAATCCTGATTTAGCTACCATCTCAAATAACATTTCACGCACCAACTCTGAAATCACTACAGAAAGGATATCCCCTTTTCTAGCAAATGCTCATGATTAATGAGGAGATATTTAAAAAATCAGAACTATAAGTTGTTATATAATCATTGGAATAGGCTTGTCATTTCCTCTTTTCTATTATGATGATGGTTGATATTTGGTTAATTATATTTATGAAATAATATTGTTGAATATGTAGATGCCAGATAACACCAATAAACAACATTTGTTTGCCTCAAGAATTACCTCATTTTAGTTGCCTTTAAAAAAAAAAAAAGTTATGCCAGGAAATAAAAGGAATATTGTTTTCAGACTTGTTGGTATTAAAATCAGTCTATTGTGGATGGTGAGGCAGATAAGGAAAAATATATCAGCTTATGAAGATTTTCTTTGCCTATTTATATAACTGCATGGCAAAATGACCGCAGTGTCACTTAGGTATATTACTGACAGTCAAACCACAAGAGCACAGTTCTCCTTAAAACAGCATTTATTTTTATTATTCATACTTTCCTTACTATTACTTAGCACTGACATCTCAGTTCTTTTTAATGGATTTAAGATTCTTCTGTGTATTTGATAAATCAATAGAAGTACTTTACAGGGAAAACAGTTCATAGTCTTACCATTCTAAAAGATGACACATTATTCCTTCAGCAACACATTTACCTTTTTGTGTTGTTGTTAGTTGCATTTGGTTAAGAATTAAAGCGCGATTTTAATGAAGAAAATTTTCTG
This sequence comes from Lontra canadensis, assembly GCF_010015895.1. Taxonomy (NCBI): domain Eukaryota; kingdom Metazoa; phylum Chordata; class Mammalia; order Carnivora; family Mustelidae; genus Lontra; species Lontra canadensis. The sequence goes on from NW_022631033.1 coordinate 10,387,084, forward strand.
TCTCAAATATGTCAGTTTTGACATTTCTTTTTTCCAAGTTCAGTAAACCAAAGTTGTTTTTATGTGAGAGACCAAAATAAGAATCAATCTTCCTCAGCTTTCCATTTCTCAGCATGAGAACTCTTGGCTGGTTGTCTACAAAAAGCTAATGAATGAGGCAGAAGAGAAATGTAGACCTTGAAATTCCACTACCTCCTCATGGAAATTGCCAGATCACAAATTCAGTATTTTTCAGATCTAGGAACAGAAGGTTTTCAGTTTTTTGAGTTCTTTTTTTTTTTTTTTCCTTCTGGTGTTAGTGTATCCATTGTAATTCAGACAAGACAGACCAGCCCACAAAAAGAAATCATAAAATGAATTATGTACTAGCTGCCATGGTGAAGTCAGAAATGCAGAATAAAATAACTACCTAATTTACCAGTGGCAAGCAAACTATAGGAGACAAAAACTTGTGGCAACACTTCTGTAAAAATAACAATATGCTGTGACTTAGATGTGGTGTTCTAATTTGCAAAATTTAATTAAAATTTTAAGTTTAAATTTTCAAGTTACAATAAACAGCAAGCCTCATACTTCTGCTATGGAACAGGTATTCACAATATATAAGGATAATTTTACCAGTGATACCAAGTGTATGCCTGCATCATTATTTTTTTCATTTTCATAACTAAAACAATAAGAATGAACTGGTTTTACTCACAGTGCTTCTAATGAGTGGTATCTTTTCCAATGCCACTTCTTCAACTCTCCAAAACCAGCCTGATGTCCTCCAATTCAATATAATTCTGACACCATCTACCTGGAGTTAGCATTAGAGCCACAGGTGAAGAGACTATTCCTATACAACTTAAGACGCCCACAGTCATCAGTCCCAAGTAGTCACTTACACTTCTGACCTACCAGCTATAAATTCAAAGAGTTCTCACGACTCCCTCCTGAGGATTTCTAGAATGACCCACAGAACTCAGGACAGTGCTTTATTTACTGTTACCAGTTATTGTAAAGATACAACTCAGGAATAGCCAAAAGAAAGAGATGAACAGGGCAAGGTGTGAATGGGGGCTCACTTCATATGAACTGAATTATGGTATCCTGAAGGAGAAAGAACATGAACAACTAAAATTTCAGAACCAAAAATAATGCATCTTAGTATTCAACATGTATTTGATTAGGCATAATTTTACTAGATAATTTTTTAATACAGAAAGATGCAGAGGGAAAAAGTAAGACAAAACGGGCCATCATTCCTAGTTTTTGACATTTTAAAAAAAAGAAAAAAATGTGATTCGAGATTTCATTTAAGACTGTCTTGGCTTTCCTGAAAATACAATTTAAGCTTACAACTGAGAACAGAAGAGGCCAAGTGTCACGCATTCTGAGTTTTGAGAAGTGGACACAATTGGGGCCAGCTGTCTCCTGCTCCCCTCCTTTTGAAAAAAAGAAAAGGATTATTAAGTACAGATTAAAGAACTAGCCCTGCCAGCCCATTACCCTGCATTTGAGAGAGCCATGAACTGGCGCTTCTCTCTACTTCCCTGTGGAACAAAGAACATTGGAAAGACGCTCAGTTCAGATTTGAGCCAACAATTTCCTCCTTTCTAGACCCTTCTCTTGTTTCACAGGACTCTCAAATCCTTTGATCATGTGGCCTTAAGCCTGTTTCCTGTGCCAGTGTGTTTCTCTTTTTCTGTCTGATCTCCTGAGATTGGATTCCACAGCAGGTATGCGTGCCTGAAGGGGTAGCCTAGGAGAAAGAGCATGAACCGAGCCTACGTATGCAGGCTGGACTGAATACATGTGATTGCAAGGGGTGGGGAGAATGCGTTCTCCATCTCCCCAGGAATGGAGACAGCTCTCCAGATAACCAAGTTCCAGTGAGGAATACAAAGACTGAGAGCTCTATGATTAACCCCGGTTTTTCAAGTCATTATGAATGCATATTTTGCAAGGTAAGAAATGATGTTTAACTCTCTGTTCCATGTTTTATAAATCTTGTATATGTATATCCATAGTAAGTTGGCCACCATTTGTCTTCTTGCCCTAGTCCTTCACATGTTAGAGGTGAATGTGTTTGTCATCTTCAATATTTTCATCATCTGGGAAATATAAGATTAGGAAAATAAATGCAAGTCAGCATTTGGGAAGTGTAGTATTTAAAAAGTGGGACCAACTTTAGGGTTACCAAGAGATGTGCTTTCCTTTCTTGAAGTAAAGGAAGGGGACTTACAGAAAGTAATAGCTGGTATTTGCTAGCCTTTTAGGACATTTATTTAGATTACAGTTACCTTTTTGTTAATGGAAAAAAAAAATTTTTTTTTTAAGCCAGGGACAGCCAGGTTTAAAGGTAGGGGAAGAGAAGGATATACATTCCTTTCCTCTTTCCTCCACAGTTCTCCTTTTCCTATGGCACAAAGGAGGTGGAAGCTTGAGAATTGACCTCAGCAAATGACTGATACCAAATATCAAATGAAAAATAAAATATACAGCTAACCAGGGACAGGACTTTAATGATGTCCGGTTAGTTTAAGAAATATCTGTCATTTTCTTCTCTCATTCTTTACTTTTCCAGGAGACACAGTGGAAGTCTCAGAAAGGTAGAGGAATATAGCCTTCTCATTTCTGGGAGACAGAGCTCCAACAATGGTCTGCACATGGAGGGGTCTATACCTGACTAAGATATGGGAGGTTTAAAAGCAAAGGACCAAGTCTTAAACACTAAAATGTTACTGTGGGGAAAATATATTTGTAACAGAAATTTGTCATGCCAGGTATCATTTCTGGAAGGCTACCCAATGGAAAAGGGAGTTTTTACAAAGTGAATTTGGGTTGGTTATTTGAAGGAATAAATAATGTCCTATTCATATTCCAATAGGATGAACTGAGAATCTTTGGTAAACTTCTTACACATACAATCTTGAACAATTTAAATAGTATAGGAAGTTGCTAAATAAAACAAAAAAAAATTTAATTTAAAAAGAATAGAGGGAATGCAGGAATGAGAGAGAGATAATAAAGATTATGACTGTCAGTCCTAGAAAGAGATTGCCCTAAATTTGAAATCCTCAACTAAATATAGGCATTTGATTTTGGTGTCTCACTTAATCTCAACATGTCTCAAATTCCTCAATTTTATATTTTGCTTTGAAGATTAAGTGGAAAAAAATATATACATATATTTAGTGAACTTACCATTTAATAAATATTAGGTGTTATATTTAAGAATGTGATAGTGGAAAGAAGGTAGATTTGTCAGAAAGTTGTGTTTGAATCAATCTATATCAAAAGTGATTATTTGGAATCAAAACCACAATGAGATATCACCTCACACCAGTCAGAATGGCTAAAATTAACAAGTCAGGAAATGACAGATGCCGGCGAGGATGTGGAGAAAGGGGAACCCTCCTACACTGTTGGTGGGAATGCAAGCTGGTGCAACCACTCTGGAAAACAACATGGAGGTTCCTCAAAATGTTGAAAATAGAACTATCCTATGATCCAGCAATTGCACTACTGGGTATTTACCATAAAGATACAAACATAGTGATCCGAAGGGGCACGTGCACCCGAATGTTTATAGCAGCAATGTTTACAATAGCCAAACTATGGAAAGAACCTAGACGTCCATCAACAGATGAATGGATAAAGAAGAGGTGGTATATATACACAATGGAATACTATGCAGCCATCAAAAGAAATGAAATCTTGCCATTTGCCATGACATGGATGGAACTAGAGTGTATCATGCTTAGCAAAATAAGTCAATCAGTGAAAGACAACTATCATATGACCTCCCTGATATGAGGAAGTGGAGATGCAACATGGGGGGTTAAGTGGGTAGGAGAAGAATAAATGAAACAAGATGGGATTGGGAGGGAGACAAACCATAAGTGACTCTTAATCTCACAAAACAAACTGAGGGTTGCTGGGGGGAGGGGGGTTGGGAGAGGGGGGGGTGGGGTTATGGACATTGGGGAGGATATGTGCTACGGTGAGTGCTATGAAGTGTGTAAACCTGGCGATTCACAGACCTGTACCCCTGGGGATAAAAATATATGTTTATAAAAAATAAAAATTTTAAAAAAGTGATTATTTGGCACCAAGCCACTCAAAATTTGTCAGTACCAACTGTAAAATTTTAATAATAATATCTTTATCAGAGAAGTGTTTGAAGGATTAAATTAAATAGAGTGATTGGCAGCACATAGCTCTGATTTGGCACATAAAGTTGTCTAGGATATATGAATTGATTTATCTCTCTCTTAATGATTTTCTAATAATACCGAAATGTCTGTGTATTGCAATCATTTAGGAATTTCTACCATACATAATGCATTGGAAGAAAATGATTTTCTACCATCCCATTTTTGAAAATGTGGTATAATGTTATGGGAACTAAAGAGCCTATATGTTGTGAGAACCTCTCATTTCATTATATTTTGAAGTCGTGATTCAAGGAAGAAGATATAGTAGTTTGACAGGAAGTCCATGGAAATCATTTTACATTTGTAAGCAACACAAATGGAGAACATCTGTGACTTTGACTTGGGAAGCATTTTCTAAAACAAACCCTTCAACCACAAACCAAAAACCAAAAAATTGATTAATGTTTAACACCCAAATTAAGAATTTTTGTGCAACACAAGGTACCATGTACCATGCAATGGTTTGGCCTAATGAAAAAATATATTAACAGTACTCAAACTAAGTCATATCAGAATATACTTTTTTCATGTTTTTATTAAAAAAAGAAACATTTTTCTCAGTGTGATCATTTCTCTGTCCCTTTTATATGAAATTTCAGTGTCAGTACTGCTTCCTCTTGGTGAAATTTCATCTTTCCCTTCTGTCTGTGTTCTTTTTTCTTCTTAATACTTACTGCTTTTCAACATGATGCTTTTTTACAACATTATGGGGTTTTTCATTATGTATCTTCTTTACTAAATTCCCAATAATCAAAACAAGATTAGGAAGAAGTGTGTATCTTTCTAATCAAGAAAGAAACTTTTAAGATAATATGATTTTATTGATTTTTTTTTTTTTTTTTTTTTTTTGGTCACTACTATATCTCTGGAACCTAGAAGAGTATCTGGTACAAAGGAAGTAATCAGTGAGTATTTACGTGATTTAGTGAAGGAGTAAATATTTAGGAATTACTGTAAATCAGCAAAATTAGAGAATCTAATAAAAATGTGTACAAGATATCAACAGGCAATTTAAGAAGGACTACTCAAAAGCCAATTGAAGAAACTCAAATTCCTCACTGATCAGAATAATAAAAATTAAAACAACAATGAAATGTCATTTTATTGAATAGGCCATTAAAGTTTATAGAGCTAGATATATGAAAAACAGTGGGTAATATACGAATTATTATGCTTAGCTGTTGAAAGGATAGACTCCAGTGTTCTGAAGAGCAGTTTGTTCAATTAAAAAAAAAAAAAGTACCATATGACCTAGAAATTTCTCTCTTGGGCACACACACAAACACACACACACCACCACCACGACCACCCTCTCATACAGATCCAAAAAGGAGCTGTCAGTAGGATGTATACTGCAGTTGTGTTGAAGAGAGAGAGGGGATCTTGGTGTTAATTACTGAGAGAGTGGATGAATTTATACTAAAGGATGCTAGGCGGTGCAGTGGTTGTATATAATCACAGCAACATGGCTAAGTCTCTTAAAACAGCTGAGTGAAAAATAGAACAGATTGAAATGTACAACCTAACTAATAGATGAAAATGAAAATGAATATATGAAGAAATGCAAGAAAAGATCTATCTAGCTATTATCTATCTTACATCTCTCTATCTGTAATACAATAATAGAGTAGTTGCATAATGAATATGGAGAGGAATAAGATTGGAGAATACAGATAAAAGGAAATTAATCCTTCCATCATTCAGTTACAAGAAGCACCTTAAATGAACCAATGTTAATGGTGCACTTTGAATAGGTGTATGATTAATACAATTCTATGTACCTGAGATCCAAAACCCAAGAGGTGAGTGAATACAGTTTTAAAATTAACTATTCCAATTTTTAAAAAAGAGAAAGGAAATTTCTAAATTTATTTTGAAAGCAAACCAAAATTAAACTAAATTATAGGAAAGACATGTGTAACAAATATAAGAGAATTTATACCATGAAATTTTAAAAGTTCTTATAAACTGATAAAATATGTAAAGGCACAATCAAGTAGCATTCATTAATAAAACTACAAATATTCAATAAAAATAAACATATTCAATATTACTAATAGTCATGAAAATGAATTTTGAATCTTGGCTAAGAAACCATTTTTTACCTACCAAAATGTCATTTTATTTATTCATTATTCAGTACTAATACTCTAATTATACTAATACTAATACTAATACTGCCTTATGAGATGCAGAAGAACACACAGTCATATCCATTGCTGGGATCAGTCCATATTGCCATAGACTTTCTTGAGGAATATTTAGAAAAGAAAAGTGTTTATGTAGACATTCCACCCATTAGAATTTATCTTAATAGAATAATCAGAAATCAGCAAAGAGATCTATGAACAATATTGATACTAGATATAATATTGAGAGTGGTAAACTATTAAAATAACCTAAATATCTGAGAAAATGAGATAATTAAAAATATGGTATACTCTTTTGAATAAATAATATGAAACCATGAGGTATGGTGTTTTGACAGAAAAATGAGATGAAAATATTATTTTTAACAACTATGAAGAAAAAGTCAATGCCAAAAGAGTTGTGCAGTATATTATCAAAACAATTTTAGGGATGCCTGTGTGGCTTATTTGCTAAGCATCTGCCTTCAGCTCAGGCCACGATCCCAGGTTCCTGGGATCAAACACCGCATCAGTCTCCATGTCTCCTTCTCCCTCTGCCTGCTACTCCCCATGCTTGTGCTTTCTTTCCCTCTGCCAAATAAATAAATAATATCTTTAAAAAATTTTTTTAATTCTTTAAAAATTTTAAAAGAACACTAATTTTTTTAATTTTTAAAGAACACTATATATAATATACATATAGTATGTATGCAGCATACATATACATACTAAATATACATTCTAAGTATACATACTAAAGAAAAATTAAAATTTTTATATGTATTTAACATAACAAATTGGATGTATGTATAAGTAGATCAGTTGCTTGTTCTGAGGGGTGATTTTGCTTTTCTTTTTAATCTTTTTCTCTTTTTACAAATGCTCTGCTATATACACACACAATGTATATATGCTCATATGTTGTGTGTATATGAAAAGTTAATTATCACTAAAACAAGGTTGTCCTTTAAAAAAAAAAAGAAGTTGGTTTATTTATTTGAGAGAGAGAGTAGGGAGAGGGGCAGAGAGAGACAAGCAGACTCCTTACTGAGAGGAGAGCCTGATGTGGGGCTCTATCCCAGGACCCTGATATTATGATCTGAGTTTAAATCAAAAGTAGGATTCTTAACCAATTGAGCCTTCCAGGTGCCACAAGGGGTCCTTTTTCAAATGAGAATTATAATATAAAAATAATTTTGTGATGTTCATTGAGATCTAGGCAAAAGAACATTTTAAAAATTTGTTTTGGATTTTCTTTTAAATTAAGATCTGATTCCTAAACAGTTAAACCAATACAAATAGATTCCCATTCTCCAAACTGGTCTTAGAAAGAAGTACACCAATGATAGAAATCTGAAACAGCTATGCTAGAAAGAAGCTAGCTTCAAGTCCTTCATTGACAGGACCTGAGGAGTGAAGGTAGAGGTTGTAGAGCTATAAAAATTCAAGTATTTGGTCACAGAATGATTTGTTTTGACAGCCCAGTTCAAAACCATGTATTTTACAGGTGATAGGGACAGGGTGAGATTGCATAATTAAGGACTGAGTTAAACTTTGGCATAACATTCCATGGAACTTACCTCAACTCTGAGGGGGAAGTTTCTGAACTATAAAAATATTCTATATTCTATCCTAGGTCCAACATTAGGAATATAAGTATGGGCAAGTGGGGATTAGCAAGTGTGGAAGAATTGTTTGTCCATAACACACAAATAAGTAGGCTACAGTTTTTAAAGCTTTTGGCATATGATGTTCTATCTCAATAAAAGTTATATGGCAAATATTTAAACAAAAAGCTGTTTATCACAACACTACTTATAATAGCAAAAATTATGATTATTGTATATTAAGTTACATCAGTATGTTAAAATTTAGCTATCATTTAGTGGTACTATTATATATAATTTCTTCCTTCTAAATTTCTGAACTTTGTAAATTATCTTCAGTTGTTAAGACATATATTCTGAAAAAAAAAGTTCAGTTTGTAAAGTGAGAAAATGCTAAGGAGAGTGGCTTAGAAGAAAGGAAGAACTCTGACAAACTAATTATATAAATGTGCAGAATGATGTTTTTATGTTGAGAAATCGATTTTCCCGGATTAATGGTTTAATTTATTTTAATCATTGGCACCCAAAAAATCAAGGAGTTCAGTGGAAGTATATAGTTAGGTGCTTGATTTCAAAATAAGTAAGTGGGCTTGTAATCAAGATGGAAAGGTTATGGGCACTTGGGTGGCTCAGTTGGTTAAGTGTCTGCCTTCAGCTCGGGTCATGATCACAGGGTCCTGGGATTGAGCCCCGCGTTGGGCTCTTTGGTTGGTGGGGAGCCTGCTTCTCCCTCTCCCTCTGCCCCTGCTTGTGTTCCTTCTCTCGCTGTCTCTCTCTCTGCCAAATAAATAAATAAAAATATTTCCAAAAAATATGGAACGTTGCAGAAAGCGTCAAATTAATTTATGGAATTACAGAAAAATTACATTTATGGGTTTTTTTTAAATTTTTTATTTCTTTTCAGCGTAACAGTATTCATTGTTATTGCACCGCACCCAGTGCTCCATGCAATCCGTGCCTCTCTAATACCCACCACCTGGTTCCCCCAACCTCCCACCCCCGCCCCTTCAAAACGCTCAGATTGTTTTTCAGAGTCCGTAGTCTCTCATGGTTCACCTCCCCTTCCAATTTCCCTCAACATTTGTGTTTTAATAAAGAATCCTGTGTATTTGTTTCCTATGACCAACTTTGATTTCTTACCAGCTTCAATCTGTAATTCACAAATCATTGCCAATCTTCCTTGCTATAATATATCCAATATTCTATGTGCTCATCGATCATAAATTACTTTAAACAATAATAATAAATTATTTTTTAATGATAAAGCCTAAAAAATAGAACATGCTAAGCAATCTGATATTAAATTAAAGTACTTTAGTAGTTTTCCTGCTTTCTATATTTAGAACTTCATCCAAAAGAACCCAGAAAGACCGGGTTCTTATTCTGGTTCTATAATTACGGTTCTCTATTTTTTTTTTTAAAGATTCTATTTATTTATTTGACAGAGAGATCACAAGTAAGCAGAGCAGCAGGCAGAGAGAGAATGGGAAGAAGGCTCCCCGCTGAGAAGAGAGCCCGATGCGGGGCTCAATCCCAGGACCCCGAGATCATGACCTGAGCCGAAGGCAGAGGCGTAACCCACTGAGCCACCCAGACGCCCCTACGGTTCTATATTTTACTGGATACATTGTTCAATCTTTCAGTACCTCAGCTTTATCATGTGTTACATGAATTTTTATGTCCCTCCTAGTTCTGTAATTGTAGTCCATTTCCCATCCTAACCATGTGCAATCAGGTTCAGATAATTTTCTTTCCCTAGAATCAGAAAGGACAGCAAAACATCACTTTGCAAGTTATTTTTCCTGCTCTAAAGCAAGACTGGAAAAGAACCATGATATGTTGCAGTGAAACCCTGACTAGTTAATCACACTATGAAAGCAGCCACCAAGCACCTGGTGAGGATGTCAGGAAATCTGTGAGTTTCCTGGACATCCTGAACATGTTTCTGCCAGGCCTGCTTCCAAAATGGGTCATCGTCCCTCTTTTACATTTTGTTATATGATGTTCTGAAGATCACAGTCCGCTAGGTATCCTTACATAAGGATCCCTGTTGTATGCCATTCCTTTCTTAAACTGCATGCTCGGTATTTTTTTCCATTAATTATTTCTGAATTCCTTGTTGCAGATCTATTTTTCTGCCCTTATATCTGTTGCATGTTCCTATTTGCTTTCCATTCCTCTTATAACGTGAGCATTGTTTGACTTGAGGCTTGGTACATCCCAACTGCCCTGGAAAGTAATATTGTAGTGAGTATAAAGCATTTATTACAGAAAAGTCATGAACATCACAGTGGCCTGTTATGGGAAATGACCTCAGTCATCGCTCAGTAAGATCCATTCATGATTTAGATTTGGGAGTAACTAATAACTTGCTTTTCTGTATATTTTTAAGGAAGAAGGCTCACAGTGAACACAGCACCAAGCCCACCCCACTATTAGCTCAAAATCTTTCCAGTAAATTAAAGGCAAAAGAACCAAATCTCCAAACCACTCCCATATAAAATAAAACGAAATAGTTATCTTTGTGGCAAACTGCCTAATTTACCTAAACAGTAAATTAAAGTTCTCTGCCATAGTATAATTCAGCAAATTTTCCGTCTCTGATAAGATTTTCTGATGGCCAGTCAGAAGGCATTAAATGTCAGAGGAGAAATTCAGTGCTAGTTCCTTGAGAATCGAATTGAACTAAAGGTGAAAAAGTTTTGAATGTTGTACTTTTAAAAGGTCCTTCACTTGCATGTGCATATAAAAACAGCAGAATCATTCATTTTCATGTTTTATATAAAACAGAAGATTTCAAAGGAACTCTGTGTTTTCAGGGCTGCTTCAGGCTCTCTGCCCAGACTTTCCAGGGATATGCACATACACTGTCCGCTGCTTTAAGGAGCACTTCAGAGGAAAAGTTGGAGAAGCAGTGATTTAGTTGAAAGAATAATGAACTTAGTGCTGGGAGAACTGAGAACAAATTCTAGCTTTGATATTTACGAGCTATGTCCCCTAAACTCTTAAAACTTCAATTTCTCCTTCTGAAAAATGGGGGGGGGATACCAGAAGCCTTAGAGGTAGGTGAGAGGATTCAGCAAGTTAGGGCATCTGAAAGAAGCTGAAAAGGTATGAAGCGCTATTTAAATAAGAAGTTTTGTTTGGAGCAAGATTAAAACACTCTGTATAAAAACCAAGGCTTATGTTGACAAACTGCGCTATCTAAATGTTGTATTTGCACGTTGAATTTTGCACACGTCCCTTGGTAGTCCCAGAACTTCATGCTATCTCGCTGCCATGCAGTCTCCCTTCCCCAAATTCCCTGGGTTTGATGTTCAGTCTTGCTTTAGGAACTGGCATTTGTAGGTGTCATGTCTTACTTAACTGACTAATACCCTTGAGCTATTCACAAAGCAGCTGTTTCTCCTTTTTTTTTTTTTTTCCTAACACCTTCTACATGTAGACATTTAGTGAAAGCTTCCTGAATAAATAAAGGAATTAATGAATAACTAAAATTTATAAAACTTTGCTTCAGTCTATGGTTTCAGGAATCAGGCTGTCTGAGTATAAATCTTGCCCTACCCCTTGCTAGCTCTGTGTTGTTAAACAAATTATTTACCTAGGACTCCAAATGCCTACCTAGAATATGGGAATTACAGGCACTTTTTTTTTTATATTAAATCTGACTATGTATATAAGGTGACAGCATATCTTTTGGCACATGCTAAGTATCCAATGGTAATTTCTATCAACGATAACTGTATAAGTAGAAAAAGGGAAACAGCATGACAGTCATTACATCTTCTTATCTATAAAAGCACAGATTTTCCGCCGGCTTCTAGAACTCATGGGTTTATGAGTTAATCTAAGATTTTAATTCATCCCATTTAAACAGAGGCTTGCTGTGAGCATCTCTCCCCCGTGACCTCATTCCTACTCTGCCTCCTTCAGGAGCTCTTATGGGTCAGGAAATGGTTCCAGATCCTAGTTCTTCCCCATCCATCCTGTCACTCCCTCCATTCACTTCCTCATGATTTAACACAATCCATCTTCATGAACAACTACTTTGTTACAAAGATGCCTATTTTTTAAGGATTTTTTTAAAGATTTTATTTATTTGGCAGAGAAAGAGATCACAAGTAGGCAGAGAAGCAGGCAGAGGGAGAAGGGGAAGCAGGCTCCCCGCTGAGCAGAGAAAAGATGCTTATTTTTATGTTAATGGTCTTCAAAAAATATGTTCATAAATTACTGTTTTCACTTCTTAAATTTATTTCCATTTTATGTGAACTGCCAGTGCCAGCCATGCAAGTTTTTTAGTTCAGTTCAGTTTGAATAATTCTTTGTGTAAAGTAGGTGTTCTTTTTTTTTTTTTTTAAGATTTTTATTTATTTATTTGACAGAGAGAGATCACAAGTAGGCAGAGAGGCAGGCAGAGAGAGAGGGGAAGCAGGCTCCCTGCTGAGCAGAGAGCCCGATGCGGGCTAGATTCCGGGACCCTGAGATCATGACCTGAGCCGAAGGCAGAGGCTTAACCCACTGAGCCACCCAGGTGCCCCTAAAGTAGGTGTTCTATATATGTTATTGATTGCCTTAAAAACACTTCCCATCACCTCTTCAAATTATAAGAAAAGAGTATTTATTCAAGCATAAAAAAGAACTTCCTGACTGTAGTATCACTAGATTCAGAAAGAGTTGGTCCACTGAGGCGGACCATCTTCTTTCCATGACGTCTTAAAAAAATGGGGGAGGCATTCAAATGATTTCAATGAGTTAAATGCTATTCTGATACACTGATACTAAATTAGCATGTCTTCCAGCCCCAGAATACAGGTCCAAATTTTTTTACAGAATACGAGGAATTAGGAGGAAATTGGAACTTTTCATACACGGAAAGGATGATAGTATATTGCACTTCCTTTTGTAATATTTAGAGCCAAAATATTTCACTCAATTCAAATCAATGAAAAATAAAATAATTGAATGGCTATTCTGTTTCAGGTACCAGACTAGAAACTGAAACATAACAAGCCATGAACCTTTTATTCTCAAGATGCTGAAAGTCTGTTTGAGAAGACAGCTATATAAAAAATACCACTCACCAATAAACGTATGCACTAAATAATAAACAATAAAGAGAAAAAGTCAGCATAGAGAAGTGACTGATTAGCTCTGAGGGAGATTCAGAGGATATACTTAAATGATAATAGCTATCCTGGGTCTGAGTTGTGAAGGATTAATAGAAGGATGTCAGACCAGGCCAGAAGGAGCTTTCCAAACAAATGGAACATGCAATTTGATAGAGTGGAAATTGCAAGAGATGAAAGGTGCAAGAGATAGGAAATGGCCAGATTAGGAGAAGTTGCGTGGTTCAACCACAGAGATATGGGAGAAATAACGCAGTAAGTTAATATAAATCTCCAGAAACAGGCAGCTAGATGTAAGCACAGTTCTGACAAGCATTACTACATGTGTTGCTCCTAATATAGTACCCCACAGAGAATCCAGGCACAGGTGACGACAACTCCTCCATTTACAAAAGCACCACGCGCTAGCCTACCATAACCACTTGCTACTTAACTGAGAGCATTTTTCTCGACACCTCCAATACCATAAATTTTATTTCAAAGTTAAGATGTTTCTTCTTATCTGAAGAACCAAAAAAAAAAAAAAAAGAGTTCTTTTACTTCCTGCAGATGGGCTTGTTTCGAGTTGTCTGTAAAAATCTGCCACCAGAAACTACGATCCAGAATTTACAGTTCAAAGTATCAGATAGGAAGAGCTTTCCCTAAATTTAATCTAATCAAAAGAAAGCCACCTGCAGTTACTCTTGTGATAGAGTATCATGAAGCTGATTAAGGATGATTTGCTTCACTAAAAAGGCTTTCAGAACAATTGCAAAAGTTGTAGCAGGCAAGGACAGAAGGGATTCTGTTAAAATTATCTTTCGCTTGTTCCGTTTTCTGAAATATCCATCTTGGCAAAATAGTCAGTAAATATTAATTATCACAAGAAAGCAAAATTTAGTAAATGGAGACTTGTCACGTGAAAAAAAAAAAAAAAACTAACCGTGTGAAATCTTCTAAACACTCAGGGGTGTTAGTATCTTTCTCAGTTGCTAATGCTTTATCCTTTTCCAGGCTTGTCTCTATCCTTCCAAAGGTATTGGAACTACTCTCCTGGAGCCACTTGCTCCTAATCAGCAAACCCAGTCCCTTTTCTAATCTTTGCAACTTGCCCTCTTTGAAGCCACCACCCTCTCTCCCAAAACTGTCCTCCCTGGCCTTTTCTCACAAACACGGTTCCTTCCAGCTATCCTTTTACTCCTTTACCCTTCCGGAGCAGACCCTCCCATTGGAGTCCAGTTCTTTTTGGTTTTCTAAATAGAATTATTTATTTTAACTTCTATACTTTAGCTCGTATATCTCTGCTGCCCTAAGTCTCCCTGGTGTTTCATCTTACCCTACATTTTCAGCAGCCACAAGAGCGTCAGAAGGGGAATGTTCTGATGCTGGTTCAGACCTTAACCTCCTTTGTAACCACATAGGCTTCTCTTCTTGGGCATTTCTCTCCCTCTCTCTCTCTCTCTCTCTCTCTCTCTGCTAATGGGGCTTCCCTCAAAGAAGCTGAACATCTCAGAGAATGCTCTGTTTCTCTGCATACCATTTCCTCCAAATCCAGACTATTAATATTAATGGGAATTCTTCCAAAGCAATACCTCTTCTAAGCTGTGCTTCCTGAGACTCCTGGTATGACACTGGATTTCTGGATTTCTTCTCTCTCCTTTAAACGATCACACATCCATTTAAACATCCATTTGTTCAAAATTTCAGATCTTCACCATTTTCCACAATGTCTTCATTAGCAATAAAAGCCTTCTACTTTGACACCACCACTCTTTCCACCATGACTTCCGAGTATTGCCACAGTGTATTTTTGCCCATGGTTAGTGCTACTTACTGTTTCAAGTTTAATGTCTACTTTTATCTGCTCTTGTTTTTTGTTTCCAAATTTCTGTGCCTCAGAACCCAACTCCACATGCATACGCTATACAATCATTATGCTTCCCTTCAAGTGCCGTATCTGGAATAGAGCTATCCATGATTACTTAGGTTAGAGGCTAGTATTTCTTTGAGCAGTCAGTCAGTTCATGCTAAGTAACTGCAATGGCACATATGGCTTTTTGTCTTACACAGAGTCATGGTGAAGCTAGATTTTATATACTCCTTGGTAAATATGGAATAAAAGAAGGGAATATTGAGTTCTTTATTTTCCCATGGGTTTTGAAATGTCTTTAAAGACAACAAAATTGACATTTAAGTTAATAATCGGTTTCTAGTGCTCCATTGAATCTCTGTCTTCAAGAAATTAGGGGAAAAAAGAGATTAGACATTAATTTCTTTTTGATCCACTAAGTATCTGATATTTATATCTAATATGTGATGTACATTTTAAAGAGTCTCTTTTCCCTTGATGATAGATTAACTCATTTTTTTTTTTGGTCAAGATGGAGTCAACAACAGAATTAAAGTCATTCTGTCATATTTAAATTTTTCCTTAACTTATCCATACATGCTGCCATTCTTCTTTTCAATTTACCTGGCTAGAAAAGAAAGAATAAGATAAGGAAATGGGAATTAAAATCTATGTACGTAAATGGAATAGTACTAAAGTTTCCAGAAACTCTGACTTAGTAAACCATCACATTAAGCATGTGGGTTAAGAAGATTGAAACACATTTTTTTCAGGATAGGAAACTCATGATATTAATGGCTACTAGCACTTGAACTCAAAGATTTGACTCCAAATAAGGCGTGTATCCCCAAACCATTCCAATTTGGGTCGGCTGCAATTTCTTTAATTCCCTGATTGCCACAAACTACGGCTTTTTAAGTTGTAACTGATATTAAATTACCTCTCAGTTTTCTAATACTTTATCACAAAAAAAATGCAAATCATTTTTCTGTGTTGTGGCAACAAAATCAGTTATAGGAATGTATATCCTAACTATACATGCTCACATGTCACAAGAACTAAAAGGAGTTTATCAGAATCTTAAAAAGTCAGGTAAGCAAGAATTATGAGGGAATTTCCAAGAGTCCTTATCTGACTCTACAATTTCCCCCCAGTGGAAGAGCCAATATAGTAAGAATTCTGTGATTTCTATATAGAATCAAATAGCAGTAAGCCTGTGTCTGAAAGATCTTAGGCATTATTAACAGAATTTCCTCTAAAACTCAATTTAACGATAATCTGAATGCATGGCTTACATAGAGAATGCATTCAATTTTTCAATTGCATCTTGATATTTTTAATATTTTTATAAATGTCACATAGGCAAAATGGTAAAACAGCATATAGGTACACAGATATATAATCATACAGATCATTATATAAATCTAGTTTTTGAGGGGCATATAATCTCAGATTATATTTGTTATAACCTTTGAACATTCTCTTTTACTTATCAATATAATTTTTCATAAGGTAACAATTCATTCACAAAAACTCATGAGTGGATAAGCCCCAATTTCACCTTGTGACTTAAACAAAATAACTATTTCAAGTAGACAACAGTTTCTTGAGTAAAAATATTCAGGAACTAAGGTAATTTATATATTTTGCATTATTTATACATGTTAACTCACACAGATTTATGAGTGAACTCTAAGTAGACAACACATTTATATAAAATAATGGCTTAATAATGGCTTGAGGGAATGGATTATATTTGTCTACTCTTTATACCATATTTTAATAAAAGCAGCAAAGATACTTCTTAGCAGCCAAAATCCTACCTATCTGCAATAACCCTAAGCTATAAGAGTGGATTTCTTTCTTTTCCTTTTTTTAAAAGATTTTATTTATTTTTTTGACAGAGAGAGAGATCATTAGTAGGCAGAGAGGCAGGCAGAGAGAAAGGGAGGGAAGCACGCTCCCTGCTGAGCAGAGAGCCGGATGTGGGGCTTGATCCCAGGACCCTGAGATCATGACCTGAGCCGAAGGCAGAGGCTTAGCCCACTGAGCCACCCGGGCGCCCCAAGAGTGGATTTCTTGACTCTGTTTTTAAAGGAGGTAATTTCTGCTGATTCTTGTTAGAAAATAATTTTATTATCACCCACATACTGCAAATATTTTTGTAATCACCAGAAAGATGGCTTCAAAATATCTTTTTTCAGCTTTATTGAGGGATAACTGACAAATAAAATTGTGGGATATTTATATTTAGCCAACAGAACGGAAGGTGACACGATTATTCTCTTGCAGCAGTGGCAACAACACGGCGTAAATTTGCACCACCTTGTGATTATCCTCTCACTTCAGTTCTGCACGCAGCTGGGATCATAAGCAGTAGTTTCCTGCGAATCCTGCACTTTCTTGATCTCTTGAACAACAGTGGAGGTTGTCCCTTATTTTGACTCCCCATTTCCTTCCAGAGATTCTTGGGTATCCAATCCTTTATGTTAAATTTCTTTTCATTTGAAACACCTCCAGTGGCTGCTGTTTTACTAACTAAGCACTGACTGATTCAGTTAGTTAGTTAATTTGGTCAATGTATATATTTACCTTGTGGTCAGGGTCATTTAATTTCTAAATACACTGCTTCACCATCTATTAGCTATTTATTATATTCCCATACCAGGAAAGATTATTCAGTCCAAAATACAGAAAAACTGATATACAACCAGAAATAGTTCTCAATCCGTCTCACTCTTTGGTTCCAAAGATTATAATTATGGTTGCATAAATTTTAACTCAATCTTCACATAATCATTCTGGGTTGTATCATTTATTTTATTAATTAATGTTTCTGATATATAGGAGAATGATGAAATCTCAAAATAATACTAGCATTGCTCAGGATTTCCCCACTGTGAGAGGTGGGTCCAACACGGTGCTCACAAATCCCATGAAACAAAATCAGGATTTCTTTTTTCTTCAAAATCTTCATTGCACGTATTCCAGAGTTCTTCAATTAAGCTAGAAAATAAACTCAGTATAGATGGGTGGTATGCACCCAAATGATGTTAATAAATACAGCAGTCCCAAATAAAATACATATGTTGAAAGAACAAAAATCAAATCAGTCACTGACTAGTCTCTTTTTGAAAAATCATCTCTTTATTAGAGACTAGGACATGTTTAGTTTTCCCTCAGACATCTGGATAAGAAAATAAACTGTCAGATTTGAGTTCCAGTGCACACAAGTGAAGTTAAGTGGCAATGAAGTCTTTGAACAAGAATAGCCATCATCTAAAGAAAGGTAGAGTGGGGAAAAGAAGGAATTAAAGAAAGAAAAAAATGTAAAAGGAATTAAAATAAGAATACAAAGGGGATAGTTGGAGAGAAGGAAAGAAAAAAGGAAATATAGAAATAAAAATATGCTAATTTATTTTAACAATGGTTATAGGACACGGTTAAATGCAGCTACCGTGATAAAATACCCAAGTGTTCACTATGACATCAACTTCTTGTGTAAGGCTCTTCCATTCTGGAAGGCATTTTATTTGAAACCTGCTCTAAACAAGAAAGGAAATACACCCCCTTCTCTGAAAAAGAAAATAGATATGTTAGGTTCTAACAAAAATTAAGAATGTTTATCTGTAACCAAAGGGAAATATGAGATCTCATGTAAATAAAGGCAATTGTTTGATATTTTAACTTCATTTTGGACAAAAATGTAAGGTCATATGCTTCTATTAAAAGAATATAGAAAATAACTAACAAATATTGGCACTTTCCTGACAAAGGTATATAGCTCTTTTTTTAAGAGATGAAACAATGAATAGCAAAGAACAAGAGGTTTCTCTTGAATTGTAATTTTTTTTTAATTTTGAGGCACAACTAACAAATAAAATTATAAGATATTTAAAATGTACAACATGATATTTTACTATACATACACATTATGAAAGGATTCCCCCACCAAGTTAATTAACACAACCATCACATCACATATTTCCCAGTTTCCTTTTCTTTCCCCCACTTTGGTGAGAACATTTAACTTCCATTCTCTTCGCAATTTTATTGTACAATGCAGTGCTCTCAACTGTAGTCACAATACCACACATTAGCTCCTAAGAACTTATTCATCTTATAACTGAAAGTTTGCACCCTTTTACCAATTTCTCCCTATTTTCCCCACCGCCATCCCCTGGCAGCCACTTTTCTACTGTTTCTAGAAGTTCAACTCTTTTTCTTTCTAAATGTTCCTCATATAAGTCATACTATATATTATTTGTGTATATTTTTCTATCTCTGTCTGAATTATTTATTATTATTAATAATTATTATTTCACTTAGCATAATGCCCTTCAGTTTCTGGTCACAAAAGATATACACAGAATCTTACATTTTCTTTATTAATTCATCCACTGACAGGCAAGTTTCTCCATACTTGGCAGTGGTGAATACTGCTGCTATGAATATAGGAATACAGATATGTCTTCAAAATAATGATTTCATTTCCTCTGGGTATATACCC
Source organism: Lontra canadensis (assembly GCF_010015895.1). Lineage (NCBI taxonomy): Eukaryota > Metazoa > Chordata > Mammalia > Carnivora > Mustelidae > Lontra > Lontra canadensis. The sequence continues at coordinate 10,406,486 of NW_022631033.1, forward strand.
AGAAGTGGAAATTCTGGATCATAGAGTAGTTTTATTTTTAAATTTTTTAAGGAAACTTCATACTGTTTTCCATAGTGGCTATAGAAGTTTACATTTCCAAAAGCAGTGTACATGTGTTCACTTTTCTCCAGATCCTTTCCAGAATTTATTACTTCCTGTTTTCTTGACAATAGCCACCTTACAGGTGTGAGGTAATCTCACTGTGATCTTGATTTGCATTTCCCTGATGATTTGTAATGCTGAATACTTTTTCATGTACCTGTTGACTGTATTTATGTCTTCTTTGGAAAATATCTGCTCACATGTTTGCCCCTTTTCCTTTATCATTCTTTTTTTTTTTCTATTGAGTTGTATGAGTTCTTTGTATATTTGGATATTAACTTCTTATTGGATAGGTCTGCAAATATTTTTTTCCCATTCCATAAGTGTTGGGGTTTTTTTTTTTTCATTTTTTGATGCTTTCCTTTGTTTAACAGAAACATTATAGTTTGATGTAGTCCCACTCATTTGATTTGCTTTTGTTGCCTTTATTTTTGGTGTCAAATCCAAAAACTCATTAGTGTGACTGATGTCAAGGAGCTTACCTACTATATATTCTTCTAGGAATTTTATAGTTTTAGGCCTTACATTCAAGTCTTTAATCTATCTTGAGTTGACTTTTGTGAGTGGTATAAGATAGGGTCCAATTTTACTCTTTTCCATGGATATGTCCAGTTTTCCCAACAATATTTATTGAAGAAATTACCCTTTCCCTCTTCTGTATTCTTGGCTTCTTTACCATAAATAAAATGACTATACATGAGTGACTTTATTTCTGGACTCTCATGTTGATTCCAGTTGATCTAAATATCTATTTTTATGGCAATACCATATAATTCTGACTACTATACCTTTGTTACATAGTTTTAAATCCGGAAGTGTAATACCTCCATCTTTGTTTTTCCTTCTCAAGTTTGTTTGGCTATTTGGAGTTTTTGTCATTACATATAATTTTCAGGATTGTTTGTTCTATCCCTATGAAAAATACTGTTGGAATTTTGGTGGGATTGCAGTGCACCTGTAGATGGCTTTGGATAGTATGGACATTTTAACAATCTTAATTCTTCCCATCCATGAACATGGGATATCTTGTCATTTATTTGTATCTTCTTTAATTTTTGTCATAAGTGTCACAATTTTCAGTGTACAGATTTTTCATCTACTTGGTTAAATTTATTCCTAGGTATTTTTTTCTTTTTGATGCTATTGTAAATGGAATTGTTTTCTTAATTTCTCTTTTTGATGGTTAATTGGTGAATGGAAACATGACTCATTTTTTGTATATTGATTTTATATCCTGACTCTTTACTGAGGTTATTAGTTCTGAGAGTATTTTGGGGAAATACTTAGGGTTTTCTTTTGTTTTTAAATAATTTCATTTTTTTAAGATTTATTTATTGGTTTTAGATATGGGGGATGGGGCAGAAGGAGAGGAAGAGAGAAAAAAATCTCAAGCAGACTCCCCACTGAGTACAGAGACGAACTCAGGGCTTGATCTCACTACCCTGAGATACTGACCTGAGCCAAAATCAAGAGTTGGACACTTAATCGACTGAACCACCCAGGTGTCCCATATTTTCTTTTTTTAAGAAGGCTACACACTCATTGTGGAGCCCATACTGGGGCTTGAACTCAGGACCCTGAGATCAAGACCTGAGCTGAGATCAAGAGTCAGATGCTTAAACAATTGAGTCACACAGGAGGCCTCACAACTTTCCATATATAATATTATGTCATTTGTAGATGAGAGAGAGTTTTACTTTTTCTTTTCGGATTTGGTTACATTTTTTTTTTCTTGCCTAATTGCTCAAACCAGAATCTCCACTACTATGTTGAATAAAAGTGTTAAGAGTGGACATCCCTGTCTTGCTCCTGATCTTAGAGGAAAAGGTATCAGCATTTCACCATTGAGTATAATGTGAATTGTGTATGATCTTTATTACATTGAGGCACTTTTCCTCTATAACCAGTTTGTTGAGTTTTTATTATGAAAGAATGTTGAATTTTGTAAAACATTTCCCCCCCCCACATTTATTGAGCTAACCATATGATTTTTATCCTTCATTTTATTAATGTGACATACCATATTGGTTGACTTGTGGATACTAAGCCATCCTTGTATCCCTGGAATAAATCTTATTTGATCATGGTGTATGATCCTTTTATTTTATTATTTAATTTTTATTTATTTAATTTTTTAGTGTATAATCCTCTTAATGTATTGTTGAGTATACTTTACTAATATACTGTTGACACTGTTTGCATTTGTGTAGATCGGGGACATTGGTTTGTAACTTTTTTGTATTATCTTTATCTCACTTTGTTATTATGATAATACTGGCCTTCATAAAATTAGTTTGAACATATTTCCTCCTTTTATTTTTTGGAAAACTCTGAGAATTATTGACATAGTTCTTCTTTAAATGTTTGGTAGAATTCACCAGCAAAACCATCTGGTCCTTGACTTTTGTTTGTTGAGAGAGTTTTGATTACTGATATACTCTCCTTACTAGTGATGGGTTTGTTCAAATTTTCTATTTTTTCATTATCCAGTCTTGTCAGATTGTATGTTTTTATGAATGTACCCCCTTTCTACTAGATTTTCTAATTTATTGGCATATGATTATCCTTAGTGATCTCATGATTCTTTGTATATCTGTGATATCTATTGCAACAACTCCTCCTTCATTTGTAATTTTATTTGAGTACTCTTGTTTGTTTTTATTGAGTCAAACTAAGAATTTGTCTATTTTGTTTATCTTTTAAAAAAAAACAGCTCTTAGTTTCATGGATCTTTTCTGTTGTCTTTTTAGTCTCCTTTCCATTTATTTGCTCTGATCTTTATTGGTGCCTTTCTTCTACTAACTTCAGGCTTAATTTGTTCTAAATTTTCTAGTGCTTTGAAGTACAAAATTCAGTTGTTTTTGAGATCTTTTTTCTTAATGTAGGCATTTGTTATTATAAACTTCTATCTTAGAACTGTGTCCCATAAGTTTTGAAATACTATATTTAAATTTTTATCTGTCTCAAGATATGTGATTTGTTTTTCGACTCGTTTGACCCATTGGTTGTACAGTGGGATTTTTTTTTAAAATCTCTGCATATTTGTGGATTTTCTTGTTCCCTTCTTGAAATTAATTTCTAGAGTCATACAATTTATAATTTCACTTGATGGATGAAATGAACCAAATGATCTGAATAAAAAATATGCTCAAGTCAGCAAATTTTTTGAATTCTTAGTTATGAATTGCTAACTTTGAAATGAAATCCATACTAGTTAAGTAAATCTTTTTTTAATAATAGAGAGCTCTTTGGACACTGTAAGTTGGATCATAGTATTTTTTAAAATATTTTATTTATTTATTTGACAGAGAAAGTGAGCACAAAGAAGGGGGAACATCAGGCAGAGGGAGAAGGAGAAGCAGGCTCTCTGTAGAGCAGGGAACCTGACCCTGGTCTTGATCCCAGGACTCTGGGATTCTGACCTGAGCTGAAGGCAGACGCTTAACTGACTGAGCCAGTCAGGCACTCCTGGGATCACATTATTAGAAAGGAAAGATAATCACTATCTGAATATAATCACATCATAGTATGTCTTCTAATTAATATTTTAATCCTGGGATACTTCTTAAATTTTATTTTTAAAGATATAATCTGTTTACTAAGAACTGTGTACATTTAGAGGAATTTGTTTCCAGTCCATGACCAAAATTACCAATAAAACCTTTTGCGCTAAATGAAATAACTCTCACAATTTTGTAAATTGAGTAACTCTCCTCAGTGAAGCCACATTATTCTCAGCTTTAGGTGTATAATCATTTAGGTTTATAAATCTTTACTCTCTTAGTGTACCAATACAGATTTTCTCTAGATATTTCTTTCTTGAGAAGAGATAAATATGAAAGACAAGGAGGCATAAAGATATATGTACTTCTGTGTCCATATGTGTTTGTGTGTGTGAGGAAAGTGGTTTTACTTTTTTTTAAGATTTTCTTCTTCTTCTTTTTTTTTTTTTTTTTTTTTGAGAGATTGAGAGAGAGAGTGGGGTAGGAGCAGAGGGAAAGGGAGGGGAAAGAATCTTCAGCAGACTCCATGCTGAGCATAGAGCTTGATGTCGGTCTCCACCTCACAACCCCAAGATCATTACCTGGACTGAAACCAAGAGTTGGATATTCAAACTACTGAGCCACCCAGGTGCCTGGGGTTTTACTTTAAAAAAAAAAGAAAGTACAGTTCTCTTGGCCTCTTGCCATTATTAGAGATGAATTTGTTCTGTAGAGCAGTTACATAATACACAATTCCATTAACCAAATGGTGTACACATTTGGGAATCATGTATGATAGAGATATAGAACAATAGAAGTACCATGTTTCATTTCCTTGTTTTATTGTTTTTAAAGAATATATATGTGTATAGTATGTACTATGTAAAGATGTAAAGTATTATTCTGTAATACATTTGATTCTGAAAAAGTTTTTCTTTTGCTTATGGAAATGATTTATGTACTGCTGTAGATAAATCAAATTAGGACAATATTATCTTTTTCTAAAGTTTTTAAAGTTTGCCTTCTTAATTTTTTTTTACTTTCTTGAGTTTACTTTCCTGCTTATGAATCAAAACTATTCTCTGAAATATACATCCATGATATGTATATCCATAACATCCTACTTAAAATCCATAGGTGTTTGTTAACTGAGACCTTAAGCTCTTTCACAAACTCTACCTCACCACCCGCCGCCAAAAAAAGGTGTGTAATTGCCAATTGCAGAATTCCAGAGTGGATAATGCTCCTCCATATCACATATGTAAGGGTAATTACTACGTTGAAACATAATGAAATGTTCATTATGCCCACAATCACCTACCAAAAATAAAATCATCTAGCAGGATGATGCAGGTGTTTGCTATGCATTATAGAAATAAGTTTAAAGTTTTGCATCTCTTCATCTGTCAAAAAAAAAAAAAAAAAACCCAGAGTCATCTTTCCAGTTGTGACCACCCTTCAGAACAAGTCTGAGAGCCATTTATACTAAAAATCTCCCTCTCCCTTTCCCTGTTCCCACCCTGTCATAGGATCTCATAGGAGGTAGGAAGTGGGAAGAAAATCCTATGTGACCAGAAAAGTACTACGAACTATTAAAGCAAAACCTACATTCTTATAAACCAACTCCAGTATTATTGAACCTGAGATCAAGTATTTTCCAACTCTGTGATAGATATGAAGCTCTTCTTTAAGTCTTATTTATTGTACTGTTTTAAAAGCTGAACTTTAAAGTTTGAAAATGGTCTCATCTGATCCTCCATCTTTATCTGTCAGCTCAAAATCTTGGAAGTGTTTTGCTTAAGGTTTCTAGAAAAATAGCTGTGTCTGGAAAAATATAATTTATTACCAATATTAGATAATAATGGTAGGTAAGTAATTAGGAAATAGTCCAAAAGTTTTCACCCAAATACTATTAATTCTCTTTAACAACTAAACATTCAAGTGTCCCTTTCCAATCATGACTCTTCTGGTACGCTGTAGGTTTGTATTACATTTGGACCCACATATTTTTCACTAAAAAAATTAATTAAGACACATTTCAGAAGAAAATGGCTTTTTTATTTTACACAGTGTTAGGAATTGCATTTTCTCCTTATAGCTTCTTTGCTGTACAATTTTTTCATGCTTTTGAACTCATGGACAATACTTTCATAGATCTTATAGCACCAACAACTGTCAGACATGTTATCCAACAGAATGAAGAATGTCCTCGGTTAGTTTCTAGAAGATTGTTACAGAAGATTGTTGTATTTTTATGTTCTTTGATGCCATAAGAGTCTGCCTGGAAGTGGACAACTGCATCATAGGTAATTCAGTTGTGAATCCCTTTTTCTTATTCCAGTGAGTCAATGACTGTCTTATATCTATTGTATAAAACATATTTTAGAAACTTTTATACAGAGCCTGCAAAATTAAATTCCTCTACTGTTCTCAGATCCCTGGGGAAAATGGAGACTGTGTGCCCAGCAAATCTGTTTGCTTTCAGAAGTGTCCAATGTACATCTGTCCAGCTCTGTGCACACCTTTGTTTTACTCCGAGTTCCTCACCAGTCACAGCAAACGCACATTGATGGGAGCTGGAGCACATTACTCTTGAAGCTGCAAGAAAACTTGGTAACGGACTTTATTTTGTTTTATACTTTAAGGAAGAGAAAGAATAAATTTACTACTATTTAAAGTAAAAATATACAACTCTGGCGTGATTGCACATCTGTTAGCTGTAAGGCAAACAACAAATGTGCTGTTATTCCGGCCTTTAAATTGTTGCTATAAACTTCCAAAAACATCGAGCAAGTTTACTTATCCAAGCTACTTTAATTATATTGGCTTATTAAATAGGAAATGACAGAGGAGCAAAGTGACTTTTTTTTCCCCAATATTAGGATGTCTGATTTATTTTCCTCCACACGTGGACACTAGCCAAAATTTAGAAAATGCACTTATTAACTAATTACCTGCTACCATATGTTAATGGAATATAATGGTATTCTGTCAATTACTCTTGCAAATTATGGTTTTAATATTTTTTTCTAAATGTGCTTACTTTTTATTCTTTTAGCTTAAACAAAATAAAAATATATATTCTGAGGTTGTGGTAGACATTAAATGAGTTAAAATTCTTTTTCCTACGTGGGAGGGAACACGCAGAACCGTGAAACAACTTGCTTCAGGGAACCCAGTGCAAATCTGGTAGCTGAGCTCAGGAACACTTCTCCTAGCCAAGTGGTTCGAGTTGTTCTTTGTCCCACTTGCTCCCTGTGTAAAATGATGATTCATAAGTGCTTTCTAGTATCAGAAAAAGAAAATAGAGGATTGTAAACATAAGCAGTTTCCACTGCAATTTTTCACCTTTAAAACCCCTGAGTTAATCATTATAATAAAGATTTGTGTTTACCTGTTTTTTTTTTTTTTAACTTGTTACTGTGTTTACTCCATAAACTTCCTTGAATCCTCAAGATGTCTCTTCCCTGGAGCCCATGACTATAGAAATAAGATTCTCTTCCCTTCCTCTCACTCTCTCCCCATGTTCTTACTTTTCTTTGTTTGTTCTCAAAGTAAATATGTATATTGATTTATCACCAACTATTTATATGACAGAGTGCTATTATCAGATTTGAATCATCAAACTCTGATGTTTTGCTTTGAAATATTTGCTGGGGACACATAGTATCCTTAGCAGAATTTCATTATTTAAGGGAAATAATAAAATCAAATAGTAATAATAACTCTCGCATTTATGTACCTTACACTGCTTTGAGACAATCAATTTCATGTGCGACCCAGATAAGCCCATGTGTTTATTACCTTCTACCTCTTATAAACCTACTTCCATATGTTTTCTCCCTATGTCCCTACTATTCTGAGTAGTATTTTGTGTCCAAATTTGCAAATCTTTTATGCTTACTGGGCCTTCTCTTCAATAAATTAATTAGAAATCAACATAGAAGACATATTGATAGAGATCATACCTAGGTACAAAACTGGATTTGATACTTTCAAATGACAGTTGCCCATTAACCAAATCCCGATTTTTTTAAAGTTTATTTTTTTTTTTAAAGATTTTATTTATTTGACAGACAGAGATCACAAGTAGACAGAGAGGCAGGCAGAGAGAGAGGGAAGCAGGCTCCCTGATGAGCAGAGAGCCCGATGCGGGACTCGATCCCAGGACCCTGAGATCATGACCTGAGCTGGAGGCAGCGGCTTAACCCACTGAGCCACCCAGGCGCCCTTTTTAAAGTTTATTTATTCAGCAAATTGAGCAATTATTTATCAGGCCCTGGGGATAGAACAATGAACAAAACCAAGCCAAATCCCCTCCTTCGTGAAACATGTACTCTGACGGGGGAGAGGATGACCAAAAATGAGATAAATGGGTAAATTGTATATGTACTGGAAAAGCTCCCAAAAGAAAAATAAAGAAGTTAAGCAGGACAGAGTTGAGGATGGGGCATTTTAGACAGATTAGACTGATAGGTAAAGCCTCACTGAGAAGGTGATACTCAAAAATAGATCTAATAGATACTCAAATATAGATCTCAAATATATATATACATATATATAGATCTCAAATATATATACTCAAATATATATACAATACTTAAATATATATACAAATATATATACTCAAATATGTATACTCAAATAGATACTCAAATATAGATCTAATAGAAGTGAGTGAACTTGGAGAAGAGAATTCCAGGCAGAGGGAGTAGCAAGTTTGAAGACCCAAAACATAAATGTGTTTTATGCGTTCCAAAGTCTTCAAGGAGGGCAACGTCACTGGAACTGAAAGCAAGGAAAAGAGCATGGAAAGAAGGTAAGAGATGACCAGAGGCTAGCCTACACAAGGCCTTTTAAACAATGTTCAAAGCTTTAGCTTTCGATCTGAGCAAAAATGGGAATTCATTTGAATGTTTTAAGCAGATGAGTGACATGATGTGATTTTTCTCGGAATAAGAGTTATAGTATAACATAACAGTTAAGAGAATGGATTCTGGTGCGAGATAGCCTAGGCCCTTACTTTTAACGTTAATCGGCTATGGGGTCTTTGTCAATTTGCCTTGCCTTACTGTGGTTCATCTCTCTAATGGGTAAAGTGGGGGTGACAGTTTTATCTACTCCATAGAAGTATCGTAAATATTAAATGATCTGGTATTTATAAAGCGTGTGGAAGTATTAAGTGTATGTTAAGAAAAACAATGAGTCTCTATGTTTGCTGTGTTAAAACAAGGTCTGTGAGGGTCAGAAGACAAAGCAAAGACACCAGTTAGGAAACTGTTGAAATAATCTATTTTTAAAGAAATCATGTTGGCTTGAATTAGGGCAGTAGAACTGTAAGTTGTGGAAAGAAGTGGTCAGTTTCTGCAGATATTTTAATGGTAGAGCCAAGAGAATTTGCTGAGTTGAGATTGAAGTATGAAAGATAAAACAATCTGAAGGTTTTGAAGGTGCGGGGGGTGGGAGGTTGGGGGAACCAGGTGGTAGGTATTGGAGAGGGCACGGATTTCATGGAGCACTGGGTGTGGTACAAAAACAATGAATACTGTTATGCTGAAAATAAATTTTAAAAATTTTTTAAAAAAGCAAAATTTGAGTGGAAGGTTCTAGGCTAAGTGATTGGCAATATTAGTTTTCATGTATTAAAATGGAGAAGGCAACAAGGAAGAAGGACAGGTTTGGTATTAAGTTGGACCATGTTCTTAGTTTGGACAATAAGTTCATTTGAATTTGTTTGCAAGTTTTGTCTTTTTTTTTTTTTTTTTTTGGTAACATTTTAAGTTTGAGATTCCTGTTAGATATTGAAGTAGAGATGTCGAAGATTGGGGACATATATGAATGTGGAATTCAGGGAAGAGTTTAGAGCCAACAATATATAGATGTGTGACTTGTTAGCCTGTCCAAAGCTAAAAGAACCGATAAGGTCACAGAGGGAGTGAAAGGAGAACTAAATTCTGGGGCACTTCAACATCTAGATGTCAGGGAGACCATGAGGATCCATATAGGAAATGGAAAAGCAGAAGAATGCGGTGGCCTTAAAGCCAAGTGAAGAGAGTAAATCAGTAGGAAGAGGTAATCAAGTACACACATGTTGCTGACTGGTCCAATAAAACTGGGCCATAGAATTAACAGAAAGAGGGGTCCTTGTTGACTTTTACATGAGCAATTCCTGTATAGATATTGGGGTGAATTCCTAAAAGTACTGAGTTCTATAACAAATGTAAAGAAAGGAATTAGAAATAACTCATACAGGGAACTCTTGAAGAACAGTCATGTAAAGACAAAAAAAAAAAAAAGGTATATTAGCTAAAGGGGGAAGTGGACTAAATAATATTTTATTCACACAGAAAAGGGCATTATGACTTTATGCTCTCAGGAAACATCTTACAGAGATTATTTTTTTAATTGACAATAATGCGGGGGAAATGGAATAATTTCTAAAGCAAAGTACTTCAGTAGGTGAGAGTTATGAAACTTGTTTAATTAACTGGAAGGATGGCCAAGTTCATCAAGGCTATCAAATCAATATATCTATTTGTATGGAGTTTTGCATTTTAATTATCCCTCAGGCAGAAATATTGTGAAGTTTCTGTACAACCCATTTTTTACCTTGTATGGGGACAAATTCTGTCAAACCACAACATCAAGGGCGCCTGGGCGGCTCAGTGGCTTAAGCCTCTGCCTTCGGCTCAGGTCATGATCCCAGGGTCCTGAGATCGAGCCCAGCATCGGGCTCTCTGCTCAGCGGGGAGCCTGCTTCCCCCCACCCCGCCTCTCTGCCTGCCTCTCTGCCTACTTGTGATCTCTCTCTCTGTCAAATAAATAAATAAAATTTTAAAAAACCCACAACATCATATAGGTGGATTTCAGGAGCCATTGTTTTGAAATACATGAAACTGTTATCTTTGCTGCACTTGGATAGATCAAGAATGGACATCTGGCATCATATACACTAGCAGAATTCTCTCTCCTACCATTTGCAACAGCAATTGAGGGATTGCTGTGAGCTATTCTCTATATGAAATGTACCTGTCAGGGTAAGTCTGGGAAACAGAAACTATGCAATGTTTTTTGAAAAGAGGAGCTTGAATAGGACAGATTGGTCCCTCAGATATTAGAAAGCTGAAAGAGCAAACAAGGAAGCCCTGAGGTTACCCTGAGTGTTATCACTGGCACCAAGCGGATACCGACTGCTGAGGGGACCTAGTTCCTGTATTGATAACCAGGAAGAAACTGCCACCAGAAGATGGAGTTAGCCCAGGAGCTAGCTCCCACAGACAAAAGTAAAGAGATGGTGCTACCTAATCTGGGAGCTGGAAGAACCTTATATCTCTGAGGAAAGCACCACGTGCCTACTTCTCAGAGGAGTAAGGGCTCATCCTCTCCCTCATACCAGCATCTGGTGATAAGGGCGCTAACATTTTCCAGAGAGAGATAGAGCTATAGTTGCCCTCTGCTGCCCAAGTGAGAGTGACAAGGTATGGAAATTTAAAAATCCCTTCTCCCATTCTCCAGCCTTTCACTGTCACTCCAGATCCTGGACAGAAATATAGTGCCATCTAGCAAGAAAGTCTGAGGAACGTAATTTGCAAGCCCCAGCTCTAGCATCAGAGAGGAGAGTGGCCCCAGCAGTGAAGGACAACAGGTAAATAACCTGTAGAGTACATACCCTGAGGAGTTTGGGGATAAACATCCTCCACACACGATGTGGGTCCAGAGGGAGAGAGATGTTGTCTTACAGAGAGGGAGAAAAAACAAAATTTTTTTTGCGCAAGTGGATACAGAGCAAATGAACATCTATTTCCTATTCATTTCATATTTCCAAGTTCCAACCACTGAGACCCAGCTGAATTCCCGATCTTGAATTTTACAAGACATTTTTATATCCTTAAAACTAAGTCCCTCCCTCCTCTTAAGTTTATCTAGCAAAAGCACTTAGCAAAATTTCTAGCACAAAATATCAAACAATATTTATGGAAAGAGAAATTGGATGTTGTTTTCTGAGACTTGCCATCAATTGTTCTGTTACAATATTCTATGTTTCTCTGCTGCCCCATATGGTAGGCTCAGTTACATATGGTAACTGAGCATTTGAAATGTGGCAATTCAAGTGCCAAATTTTATTTATTTTTATTATTTTATTTTATTTTAAAGCTTAAAAACAGATTCTTTAGTCAGTTGTTGGGTCAGTTTTAAGTATGTTTGGAACAAGTGGGTAGGTGACTATTTTTTCTAATATAAATGTTATGAAATCTGAAAGTGTCAGATATTTCTAATGAGAAGGTAACATTCCAACAGAGATGTATAAAAAAAAGTATTCCAAATATCTCATTAAAATTTTTATATCGGTTCCATGTTGAAGCAATACTACTTGGGATATGTTAGGTTAAGTAAAGTGTATTACTAAAATTAACTTCACCTGCTTGTCTTTATTTTTAGTGTGGCTACTAAGAAATATAAAACGACACATTTGACTGACATTTCCACTGGACAATGCTGCTCTAGACCCTTGCTAGACTTAAAGTATGTTCTGTGGACTAATAATATATGTGTCATCTAGATGCATATTCTGAAGCCCTTCCCAGACAAACTGAATTTGAGTCTGAATTTGCTTTTTAACAAGATCTCCAGGCGATTTGTATGAATATTGTAGTTTGAGAGGCACTGCTTCAAGCTACTTTCATATTCATTAGTTCCTCAACAGCAAAGATCAAATATCGTGTGTATTGCACATTTCAAAACATGGTTTGGTAATGAAAATTGGAGCTTAAAACTCTCATGAAAACAAAAGTTTGGTAAATAGGGAAATGATATCTGTTTAACATGGAATTTACATTGAGTATAATACATATAATTTTCTCCAGCCTGTACCTGTAACATTTTGTAGCACATGGCTGTTACTTTTTTACAAGTACAACATAGTAGCACCTTGTATCCTAACAGAGCTAACTCAGTAAGCTGCACAGGGACCTTGGCAACATGTTACCATTCACTTTGATTTTTTTTTTTTTTTTGTCTCAGTGTAGCCCCGTGATTTGTCTTGGACAAATTTCCTTGAAAGTTCTCTGTAAATGAAATCCCTGTAAATGAAATGCCTGTAAATTTCATTTTTTCTTCATAATAAGCATCTTCGACCCTCCCTTATTCCCTCTTCTAGCAACTGATTTTCCTATTATTCCTGAAGATCAATCATATATTGATCATTGCATTTTTTTTATCAGAACTTTACCATATCTCTTGAACATCACTGGGAATACTAGAATTATTTCTGTTCCTTCTCTGATTACAGAGGCTCTAGCCTTATTTTCCTTAAGCCTTGAGATTGTTAGTGTAACTTAATGGAGTACACTATTACAGAAATCTCATATTGAGGGTGCAGAAATACATATTTTCACTATGCTTTTATAAATCACAATAACACTGGAAAACCTGAGGAATTCCTCATGCCTTGTGTTTCACCTGTTTGGTTAACGGATCGCTTCCAAAGAAGACTGTAAAATATGAGAGATGATTGCTGAGAAAATTGTTTAAGCCTGAAATAGATTTTCAACTGTTCTTAATTTATTATTTATAGTATGCTTAATTTCAAAAGGATCCGAGGCTGAATACAATAAAAGACACAGATTCAAAAGGCCCATTAAACAATTGAGTAATAATTAAAGGGGTAGATGGAAGGAGAAAAGAGGAAATATAGTTGTGCTAGAAATCTTAACTAAAGAGCTATTATTTCTGAACAATACACATATGCAGGCTAACTAGCAAAGAGGACAAAATATCCTAAATAATACAATAAGTCACATAATATTTTAAAGATCTCATATAAAGGACATGGAAAACCTCCCTGGGTATTTTATGCAAAATCAGCCTCTGACAGTTACAAAAACATATTCTTCTAAAGGCCATTTCTTATATTAATCTCCATCAAAAGCTGACTATTCACTGCATCAGTGTTCTGTGAGGCAGCTCTAAGAGGAACTGATGAAACTTTTGTTGATTAAAAAAGAAACTTAATACCTACTATATTTCACACATTGAGCTGAGAGCAAGGGAGGCAGTCCTAGAGAAAGCACACAGGGCACTGGTCCTCCTGGGATAGTTCAGGGAAGAAGACACCTATCGAGCACCCAGAAAGTGAAGTTTAGAAATTCCAGGATGCTACAAGAGCATACATATATCAAGACATTTTATTCTAGACTGAAGGTCAGGGAAACTTGCTGGAGGAAATGACATTTAAGCTAAGACTGAAAAATAAGTTTGAATTCTCCAGACTAAAGGAGCAATTTGTGTAAAGATTCTAAAGTGAGAAAGAAGTGCAGTGTGCTTGAGGGGGCAGAGTGAGGCTGACAGGTGCTGGAAAGGTTAAAGTGGAAAAGGCACTTTGCGCCTGCCAAGATTTTACTCTTACTCCTAGGGGGTGGAGGGGGGAATTAAAGAGTTTGTAAAGCATGAGTGATTCACATTAAAAAAATAAAAAAAAAAAAAAGATATGCTGCTAGAGTAGAATATAGATAATATGGAAGTCTTACTGGACAGAAGGTATCAGTTTTAAGACTTTTGAAATTATTCAAATCAAGGGTACCTGGGTGGCTCAGTCGGTTAAGCAGCTGCCTTTGGCTTAGGTCATGGTCCCAGCGTCATAGATCAGAGCTCCATCCCCAAGGCTCTCTGCTCAGTGGGGAGTCTACTTCTCTCTCTCCCTCTCCCACTCCTCCTCCCCCCACTCATGCTCTTTCTCTCCTCAAATAAATAAAATCTTAAAAAAAAAAAAGAAAGAAAGAAAGAAAGAAAAAGAAATGGTTGAAATCAGAAACGGCAGTGATTGGGCTCAGAGAGAAATGGTGGGAACAAAGATGAGAAAACAGTTGGAGACAGAATGGACAAGGCTTGGGTTTGTGAAGATATGCTTCAGGGCAGGGGGGGCGTTTCTTCAGCAAAAATTTTCAGGATCATCCACGTTGAAAGCTTCATGGTGATTATCTATGTGGGGAACTAGATGGACACGTGAGTTCTCAAAGTGTTTATAAGTCTTCTTTTTTCTTCCCCTTTGAGCCAAGATTAGTCAATGTTGCCATCAGATATCTTTTAAAAAGAACTATATTATCTCTACAGGGAAAGATATGGTTGGTACATAAAAATAAAATTCATAGGGACATTTTGCATCTTTGGATTAGTGTCTTATGCTAACTGATAAACTACCAGATTGTCTACCTTTACTCGATGTTATAAAGCCAAGCCAAGTTCCAACAGAAGGGGCTTCTTGCCATAACTAAGTAACTAACTAAATAACTAACTCCATAAATAAGTAAGCAGCAAATGGAAAAAAAAAATTACTTATTTGCTTTTGATAGTTGAAGAATGACCTGGAAGGCATACAGATTTAGCAGAAATAGAATGGCATTCCAGACCTCAATATACTCTCCGTTGTGTTATAGGTAGTGAGTTAATCATCCAACTTTATCACTAAAACCTGATCATAGTCATAATTCTTTAAAAACATTATTGTTTTTGTGCTGGAAATCTATCCGTCCTCATTCAATTAGAGATCCTAAAGATCTATTTTCTTTACTCGTGAAGTAATGGACATTAATAAATCATGTGAATCTTTTCAGTTTATAAGAAACTCCTGCTTTCTATATTACCATTTTTCCCTGAGGAGCAAGGCTTCTAATTGAGGCAAGTTCCCAGATGTATTTTATGTTCTTGTAATTATTTTAAAACATATGGCAATAAAAAAGTTATGTGTCTTCAGTGTATTTTTATGTATCTTGTCATTTTACATGTTCAAGTAGCATTCACTATTTGAAATCATTTGCTTCTTTTCCTCTAAATAAAATTATTATCCAATAAGGAGAATAAAGGTTCATAACAAAATATGTACATATATTTATTACATAAGCATGTTTGTTTAATATTTTAAGTATTTTAAAACTTTATTGTAAGTTTTAAGTGCTGAATTTATTACTCATTTACCTGAAACTGCCAGATCAGTTGTCCGATTTGCAAATGGAAAATTAACAAATTAACTTAATTCAGCTCTAAATGTGTAAGTTTTATGATAGTGAATATATGGGTTGACACATGTTACCTAGAAGAATTTTAATTAGTTCACAAAGGAATTTTCATATCTCTTCAAATGGAGAGATTCATTTTAAGAAATGACTTCTTTTATCAAAACTTCATGAAAGATCCAAAGCATCATTGTGCTGGGGACCCAGTGCACAACATTTTGAAACTTAAAAAGGGGTCACTTTACTTAAAGTCCACTAATTCAAATGTAAATTTCATCTAGAAATACTTCACAGAAATAGATGTTTGATCAACTCTCTGGGCGGCATGGCCCAGCCAAGTTAATGCATAAAATTAGCTATTACTTACAGGGACTTCTCCACAGGAGTTAGTCTTGGTGGGGCACAGCAATGGCCAGAACCTTAACAGTTCAGTGGGAGAGAAAGGAAGAAATAACTCTGCCTCAATTACCTTTGAATCTTCAGAGTCAAAAATCCAAGTGATGGGGACTAAGCCTGTTACAGAGCTCTTCCTTTACACTGAATTCTACCCAAAACTGCCAACCCTATAAGTACCTAGTAGATATATTAATTCAGTACATACAAAAAGCCTGTCAAAAAGACTTGTTCATTATGGTGGGCAGTGTGAGATATAGCCATTTGCCTTTAACTTCTGTGAGATAACATAACATGATAGAGAACACCAATTCTCCAGAAACAAAATGGCAGGCACCTGAATTACCATTGAGTTTTTCTTCCAGTCTCAACATACATATATTTTAAAAAACCGTTTAGGATACTCTATATGTCCTACTCATGATGTCCATTCAGCATGAGATCCTTTGTGGTGGTGTTGATCCTGTGTGGTGGTCTATGGGATATCAAGGTGAGCCAGACCCATCAAATCCATATTACATACTCAGGAACTAGGAACACATCTGTAATTTGGTATGACAACATACTGGAATCTCTGAGAAATTTAGGCTAGGTTTTCATTTATCATCTGTCCTCCATAAACCTCCATTCTGACCAGTGGAACATAGTAGCAATATCTAATAGTCCCTAAAAGTAGTATGGCCAGTCTTGCATTTCTTTTGGCATACCTGTTCTTTCCTCCCAGGAAAGACCTCGCTGTTCTCCTCTGGGCTGTTATTTAACACACAGTAAGATCAAAGCCAGTCCTTCACATCTGAATGTTCCATGACAAACATTGTGTGTACATATGTTGTATGTAATGAATTAACTTATTGCCTATCCGTCCAGAATGGTATTAGCTATGTATAATCCTTGGGAAAATTGAGAAAATAGTCATTGAAAGTTTTAGTTGTCTTGCCAAACCGTGACCGTGAAAAGGCTGGTAATAGAAACTTTAAAAGAAAGCAGGGAGCACTTGTTTTATGTGAAGTTATTCAAGATCATTACACAATCATCAGACAGGAGAGAGTAGGTAGATGTATTTGGCAATGATGGTTCAAGGTTATTAGGTTGCTCAAGATTGTCTATTCTGTCTACCCAAATATTCCTATTCCAAATTGCAAGGCTCCATTTCTCCCCCATTCAATGCCTTCTCTTCAACATAAGACTTGTGAAATCCTGAATTTAATTGGTCTTGTGATACTGCAATGGCTAAATTAAATTTTAAACCTGATCTTCAGTCATATGTGTCTGCAAATATAAGAAACAGTAAGGATTTTCAAGGTCACCATAGACAGTTTTCTGTTCTACTTCCTACTTAAGTTGGAAATCCAAGGCCCATTTTGTTGTTGTTTTTATTTTTTTAAAAAACTCTCCAGAGCAGTCAGAGAGAGGCAACTTGTCTCACTCGTAGCATTTATAATCTCAACTGCAATCAAGTAAAACAGGGATTTGATCTCCAAAAGTTTTCTTTTCCACCTCGTGATAAGGATAATTTGGATAATTATGATGACAATGCCTGGCAAGGGTATCAGTGTCGTCTCTGTATTTCCCAATCCAGTACTGAATGCCATCTTGAGGGCTACTTCTGGAACAGAACACTGCCAATCAGACTCCCACAGAAAATGGAATTGACCTCACATGGTTCAAATAAAAATAAATTAATGAAAGGACTACATACACAATTGTGGAAATAATTAAGGGATGAAACAGGAGTTGTCAAGGCATAGCCCCAAGAGACCATCAATTGTATAAAGCTGTTAGCACCTCCTGGAATAAAGAGATAAAAGAAAGAAATAATATTGCCAAAACCCAGTGAGACGTAAGGACTTGAGGACGTTTCTACCCAGAGTTGACTGTTTCTGAGAGGTATTCAGCTAAATGTAGAATAAATGCAAACTCCTCTTCTCTGATTGTTTAACTCCCATTACCAAATTACTCAGAAGCCACTTATATCTACTCTATCAATAAATTCATGAAGATGTTAGTTGTGGTAAAATGCTGTTTCTATTCATTGATATGAAATAAAATTAGCATATATAATGTATATAAGAAATATAATAGGTAAAGACTTTAAAATGTAACCATAAATGCTCAAAGCAATGCAAACAATAAAAATATTTAACATATTTGAATACTTTGAGTGTGCCAGGGACTTTGTGAATATTTAAGTATATGAGTAAGATTTTATCTTCCTTAGTCTTCGCTAATCTTATGTGGTATCGACGAGTAGTATTTTTAGGAAACGGAATTCCATCAGGTTTAAGTTCACACATGGCAATAAATGAAAGAACAAGGGTTGAAACCCAGACTATCTCAGAGTTAATGTAGTGATATATATACCTGCTTTAAGCCGCTTTAATTTTAAGATAGGCAGAATGGGTTTAGTTATTCTTATTTTACAGATTTTGCTATTAAGCAAAGATAGTAACACAAAAATTCTCTACCCAAGGAGGAGCCTAGTTAATGAACACCACAGCTGGGAAGAGAACCTGAGTCCCCTGCATCAGAGGCAAGCCTTCCTCCCCATGTGCCCATTTCAAATTCTTCAAAAAAGTTGTCATTCTGCCATTGCTGCTTCCCAGATAATTATGCTATAATTGCATGCTTTAAATTATGTTTCAGTGTATCCTTCCAATATTTATCCTGCCCACTTTGTGTACAACCAGCCTTAAAGAATTATGTAAACATCTTATTTAGGTTCCTTCAGTTGCAAATTGCTTTTTAATTCACTTAATTATAAAGGACATTTGTCTCTTCTAATATTCAGTAACCTGGTTTAAGTATATAGGCGAAGGCATCGATCGCTAACAATGCTACTGTAGCATATATAATTTCATTATTTAATTTAATGTGTATATTTCATTCTTTCATACATTACACATATAGATAAATATCATACACATACATATAATAATCTATAAGGATTTGTGTGAATGTGCACGTGTGTGTGTGTGTGTGTGTGTTCAACTCACATCTCACTCATTAAGAAAGGGCCAAACCTTTATTAAAAGGTAAATAGATAAGGCCATGTTTACCAACATCTACGCATGCCATGTTCAGAAAGCAACAGGTCCATACTGCTTCTTCAAACGGTGGTGACGTCCTAGAGCTGCCCTGTGTTTTAGACAAAGGCTACTGGCTCCTTCTGCTATGTATGGAAGTACATCAGCCTCTAACTTCAGTAACAACCAATTTGATAGATACAATGTCTGGACATACGCAGAGTACATAAACACCATTTCCTTGCTTAGTTCATAGGAGATAACCAAGGCCTGAAAATAGTAGATCCCACTAAAGTGGGGGGAGCCACCCAGTGATGGGAACAGTTTTCCCTGATCATGTTCCATTCCATGTGCTAACCCAACACTCTTCTCTGCTGTGATGGGGTCCTTTAAAAGCTGCCACTACCAACCTGTCAGAACTGAACAGCAACCATTATCTTTCCTTAAGATGAAATCTGGAATTTTCTTTATTTGAAATGATGGGGGAAAACCTACAATTTTTTCTCATTTCTGTAAGCTCATGGTGGTTGCTAATGGCGACACTCAAAACTAGAGTGATTCTGAGAATGTATTTGACTCTTTCCATTAATCTATCCATGTTTCTTCTCTGAGCACCTAGTACTGCCCCAGGTGTTATGGATACATTAGTCCACAAAGAGATGCTGCCCTTGGAGAGCTCATGAGACAATTGGGGAGAACATGCCATTGAGAAAATTAGATGCATGCTGTAAGGCATGTTAAAAGTTAACATGTGCTATGGAGAAAAATAAAACAGGGATGGGGGAAGCAGTAGGTTTTGCCGTGTTATATAAGGTGATCAGTTGGGCATTCAATGAGGTGTTCTTTTAGCAGAAATCGAAGAAGTTGTGTGAGTGTGAGTGTTATGTGGGGAAAAGTATTTTAGGCAGAAGCAGCAGCTAGAACTGCATTCCTGTAGGAGCACATACTTGGGATTAGCAGGAAAACTCCATAAACTGGGGGTCGCAAATGAACAGGAGGTGACAGCAACAGGGTGTGGGGGAGGATGGGGACCTCTTGATGGGCAAAGGGAAACTGTCAGAGGAATGGGGCAGAGGGATAGAAAAAACCAACACTGGAATGGAAGCCCTCCATTCCTGATTCCATATCACCCACGAAAGCAATGTCTATCCTTGTTATGTCAAAGCCTATATTAAGAGGCCCGGCACCAGGTCCAGCCTTCAATAAATAAATTGACTAATTGATTTTACTTTATTTTCAAAATAAAATTTTAAATGAGCAGAAATAGATTTAATAAGGAAAATATACTGCCATTTGCATTCGAAACATGCTAAGGCTTCAGATTTCAGCACAAAGATTTGCATCACGTTCGGGAAATTAGGTGTATATTGGTACAAGATTGGACTTATATTATTTTTTTATGACACGCCCGTTCTGCTAACCCAGTACAGTTTAAAACAAGGTTGAAACAGCTCCCCAGTGTTGCCAGGTTTGAAGTTATAAGTTAGTTCTTAACTATGACTAAATCGTGTAAGTGTTCCTCGTTATACAGTCTTTGAGTCTACACAATTATGAAGGTTATGTAAAAAAGAAAAAGTACCTTAACCAGATCATTTCCACGAATTTAGTCACTATTCAAACATCACTGTGATGGCTAATTTTAGCTGTCAGCTTGACTGGCTAAGGGATGCCCAGACAGCTAGTAAATACCATTTAGGAGTCTATCTAGGTCTGTGGGTCTGTCTAGGAGGGTGTTACCAGAGGAGATGAGCATTAGAATCAGTGAGCTGAGTTAGGCAGATGCCCTTCCTAATGTGAGTGGGCCTGGTCCAATCCATTGAGGGTCTAAGGAGAACAAAAAGGCAGGGGAAGGGTGCATTCACTTTTCCTCTGAGCCAGGACCTTCCTTCTTCTCCCACCCTCAGACACTGGCATTTCTAGTTTTCTGGGCTTCAGCTTGGGATAAGGACTTATACCATTGGCCTCCCCCAGTTCACAGATCTTTGAACCCAAACTGAATTATACCCCGGCTTTCCTTGTTCTCCATCTTTAAGACAGCAGATGGCGTCACTTCTTGGCCTCCATTATAGCGTGAGCCAACTCCTACAATAAATCTCCTCATACAGATATGTAGAGAGAAAGGAGAATGAGATCCTACAGGTTCTGTTTCTCTGGAGAATCCTGACTAACGCAATCACATACCACTTAATACTAATATATTTACCATGCTGTCACGGTGATGGAAAATAAAATTAGTGTATTGCAAATACAGAATATAAATTTTGAATTGATTTTTAAAAATCTAGGTCCATAAAGGCAAAGGAAGCATTAAAGGACTGATAGAATTACATTTAAAGCCATTGACAATGAATATTTATCTGGCAGAGTGAGACCAGTTAAAAATTAAAGAAAAAAAAAAGATAATGAAGCTTATAAAAAGACAATGACATGCATATCAAAGATTAAGTTAGACACTTGGAAAATTTGATAAAACCCTCCAATATTCTTTTTTTAAAAAATGGCAGCCTTTATGATCATGCTGAAAGTCAAATATGAATTAAAATATGCTAATCTCATCCACTTTATCTTAAAATTATATAAAACATTTATACTTGAGTGATTTTTGTTGAGATAACATTTCAATATAAATAAATTGTTAATAAAAAATTTCAAATTTTCTTCAATTTTTTTTATTTCTAGAGAAAAACATACAAGCCAGTTTTATACCATCTTCTACAAAATATTGGTCCCTGTTTTAAGTTAAACTATTTAAGCAGCCGTTTTTTTATCATGCACTGATTATTCCTAGCTATTGATAATTTTCTGTATGGCATTTAAAAAATAGAGTGATTTATTTAATAATATTTTATT
This sequence comes from Lontra canadensis, assembly GCF_010015895.1. NCBI lineage: Eukaryota > Metazoa > Chordata > Mammalia > Carnivora > Mustelidae > Lontra > Lontra canadensis. Next base: position 10,428,344 of record NW_022631033.1, read on the forward strand.
GTCTCAAATATAATAGTGTTCTTTTGAATAATCTTTTTTAACAACACTAAGTGAGCCATTGTGTTTTTTAAACTATTGCTTAGCGACCTCTGATTGACTCAAAGAAGGGAAAAAATTCTTATTAAACCACAAAGTATATTTTGCCAATTACTGTACCACTCACTTCATTAAATTACCAAATAAAGTAAAACAAAATAAATAAAATACAAAAAGCATGATGAAACTTTAAGACTTTTAAGTAACTTAATATAGCAAGTTATAAAGTTTCTAGGGGACAAAGTCATAATTTAAACTCAAGTTTTTCTGATTACAAGGTTGATTTTGGTAGTTTTTCTAATTATAGTAATACTAATACATGTTCAACTGCCAACTCTTTTCTCCTGAAAACCATATGTATTTTGTGGAAAAACAATTAAAATATTTGAATCTGTTTTTACATGGTTATTTTTTTTAAGATTGTTTAAAATTTACTTATTTGACAGACAGATATCACAAGCAGGCAGAGAGGCAGGCAGAGAGAGAAGAGGAAGCAGGCTCCCCGCTGAGCAGAGAGACCCTGGGACCATGACCTGAGCCCAAGGCAGAAGCTTTAACCCATTGAGCCACCCAGGCACCCCTGTTTTTACATGGTTATTAAGGTAACTTTTTACAATTAAATTAATGAAAGAACAGGAACAGAAATCAAATTTTTTCTTGCATATTCTATAGCAATTATGACTAGCTACAAAATTAGCTACAGATTTGTAATTTATAATAGTCTTTCTTTTGTAATATAGATATGTAATGGTTTTATCCTTCAAAAGATTAATTAAACGCTCAACCAACCAACTAACTGGCCAATATAGTTTGAGTATAATGTGGTCACACTGTGCTAATACTATTTGTCACCCAAACAAAACAAAATAAAACTAAACAAAATAGCAACTGTTTTCCTCAAGGAACTTACAATAAAACTGATGACATCATACACGTGAGAAAATTAGACAATATAATGTTATTTAAGTCTAAATGAATTATTAAATTATCTTGATCTTACTGAGAGAAATGTTTAAATTCTCTTAATAACACTTTTATTGTAATTTAAATGTTATGGTAATTTATCCCTTACCATCATCTTGAAAGTTCTCCTTCTGCAAAAGAATGGAGAGAAGAAAGTTCACTGCAAGGTTTGAACCTTGGCAAAAGACAGTCTTTCTCAGCAAGTTACCACTAAGGACAAATAATCATTATAAGTTGAAAACAAGCAGCGAGGGTTTATTGCTATTCTAAAGCAAATATATCTAATCGTAAGAGAAAAGGTGATTGTTTCCCCGCCCCACCCCCAGAATTCTCCATGTGTCCTTCTGGCATTTACAGGTTTAGGAAAATGAATGGAACTACCCATAACCTAATGAATTAAATGTGTAGAAAAGAGAGTTGCAAAATGTTGACAAATGAACATTTCCGTAGTCGTGGCTTAGAAATTGGCACTTGACCGAGCCATCAACATTAAATGCCAGGAGCTCACTACAAAAAGGGCTCAAGATGTTTAACTGTAGGCATATTTAGTTTTCTTATTCAGCCAAATTTCAACACATGCTGGAGACTGTTGTAATAGAGGAATGTTCTGCTGTATGTTTTGACGTCCAACTTGGCAACTCTGGAAGTCAAGCTCCGATAGATACAGTACGGAAAGGAAGGCTGAATGATCAGTTTTTCTTCGTTTTTATGAAAGATGCTTAATGGTCTTGATGTGAATCCAGCTCTAAAATGTTATTGGCACAAAATACCACAAATTATCCAGCTTTCTTTTGCCAAAGCCACATGGAAATTAAAGCTGTTTTCCAGATTTTTTTTTTTTTTTTAATTTTGGAAATGGTAAGCTGAACGACCCCAGTGCTCCGCATGACTTTGGCAATAAGATGTTGATACAAAACAGTAATGGAAAAATAACATGAATATTAAACCACAGGTTCTTGTTGTCTTGATCTGTGCCTACATTTGTAAAACCTTTTTTCTTTCTTTGAGGGGGCAGCGAGACAGATTTTGAACTAGTTAAAAAGAAAAAGTGGTTCATAATCAGTGGCTTGACTCAATTAATATAGAATTGCTTATTTTCAAATCGAATTCTGGAAACAGCAATATTCCCCTGTATCACTTAGGTATTTAAATGTATGGACAGGGTGTCTGGGTGGCTCAGTGGGTTAAGCCTCTGCCTTCAGCTCAGGTCATGATCACAGGGTCCTGGGATCGAGCCCCACATTGGGCTCTCTGCTCAGCAGAGAACCTGCTTCCCTTCCTCTCTCTGCCTGCCTCTCTGCCTACTTGTGATCTCTGTCTGTCAAATAAATAAATAAAATTTTTTTTTATAAATATATAAATAATAAACTTGTGGACAGGAGCACCTGTGTGGTTCAGTCAGTTAAGCATCTGCCTTTGGCTCAGGTCATGATCCCACGGTCCAGAGATCCAGCCCCAACTTGGGGCTCCCTGCTCAGTGGAGAGCCGGCTTCTCCCTCTCCCTCTCATGCTATCTCTCTCTCTCTCTCTCTCTGTTTGCTTTCTCTCTCTCACATAAATAAAACCTTTTAAAAAATAAAATAAACTTATGGACAGGCACAGGCATCCTCTCAAGATATGAACAGCATCATTTTCTTTACTTCATATCAGGAAAAGTGTAACACCCTCAACGTCTGCTGCTATATTCTTAACATTCAGATATAATCTCTGCTTCTTTAATTCCAAAAAAAAATTTTAGAGATAGAATATGACAAATAAACAGTACTCATCATAAGACCCTTGTTACCAAAATTATAAAGTTCACTTAATCACCAGCTTTTTCTTTCTTTCCTTCCTATTGGCACAACACTTGCCAATCTATTACTGAGAGAGATCCCACCCAAACTATTGTTTTCATAAGCCAGTGAAAGAAACCTATAATAATCATATGGCTTTTCAACAGAGAGATGAAACATTTGATTATATTTCCATAAATCCCACAAATTCTAGAGAAAATCATTTGTTTTAAAAGCATGTTCATGAATATCCATCAGAATATTTTTCATATTATTTTGGGTACTATGATGAATATATCTGATTTAAACTAAAATCTATAGTTGTTTTGATTTCTACTGTTCAATTTTTATTTCCTCCTTTTTCAAGAAAGTAATGGTTACAATTAAAAATCTGTATGCATAGCTTATTAACCATAAATTTAGCCTTCCGTTAGAGATTGGTCTATACAAAAAGTACAGGATAAATGACTTGCTATGAAATGCCTTTCTTTGAGAGCACGGAGTGTGTGTGAATGACAATGAGGAATTCAGCACTAGTGATGACAAATGACATGGGTTGATAATATTCTGGAGCATTTTAAAAGTTATCTTTATACATCGTATGTTAAACACAGAACACATCCATTATGTATAACAAACACACGTGCTGTTTATTATACTTGCTTTTCAACGGTTTGCTTTTGGAGCTTTGCAATTTAAAAAAATAATCCTAACAGATTGTCACTATTACATGTATAGCTAATATATATCTAACATGGTTCTGTTTTGTCACATTATATATATAAGTGTATGACTTTATAAGTATACATATAAAGTTTATAATATATAATTATATTTATATAACATATATGCATATTATATACAATAATGTATAAAATATAATTTATTATATATAATTTATTATATAAATATACGGTTTATTATATAATATATATAACTTATTGTATAAATATACACACAAAAACACAAATTTCCACAAATGAGTTTCGGAAAGAATGTTGAACGTTGATACAGAACATCGCTGCATATACAAACTATATTCTTCTAAGTTCTAGTATATGAGCATTGGAAACCTAGAAAGCTTTAATCATGTGAACGTCTTTGTCCTTAAATTTAAACTATGTGAATAATTCCAGATCTGCCTACCACAATCTTTTGAAGCACATTCTGTTTTTTAAAACATCAATATATCTTTCCTTTGCTACCACTCCTTTCTGACCGTGTGTATACACTATTTCCTGTTCTCTTTCTTTGGAAATCTCTACTCCCCTTAAAGCTTCAACTTTCCTTTCTGAGGGAAATACACAAGTTGAAATTCTCAGAATATATTTTGATATAGTAGTCATTCATTTTGTTTTTTAAAGAAGTCAGTTTATTTGGACAAGATGACTGGCTTCTCCAGCTGTGCTGTGTATCTCTGTTTCATTGTTCATTACTGTTGACAAAAGGGGATAAAGCAAGATCCAAACCGTTTTTGACATGTACTAACGATGCAAAATTAAGAAATGGCCAGAATCATAAAACTGAATAACATGAATATCACTAGGTGACTTTTAAAATTAAATTTGAAAGAATTGTTTAAGATCAAATCGCTTATCCTATGTTCACATTAACATTGGTGAGCTTCGGAAGATGTTTTTTAAGAGAAAGGAAGGCATTCCTCAGGGTGGTAAAACCAAGGTAAAATATGTGACTTCCAACTTTGAGAGACATGCAAAATAAATAGCTATTCCCACTATTTTCTGCACCATAAAAGGTAAATGCTGATTTATGACGAAGCTACTTTGCTGATCGGCAACCAGATGCATCATATTCCAGGTTATGACAACACATACTTATTTATTGCAAGCTATTTAGAACTCTCATGAACAATGCTAGCAGGACCACTAGTTTATGATACATGAGGATGTGCATGGCTGCTCAGGGAACCAACTTGCTTGGACATGCACATGTGAGCAGAGGTGACCTAAATTCTGGTGCCAATCTCAGTATGAATTCTCCTGTAGCATTTTATCTTTGACCACCCAAACTTTGATTGCCTGGGGAGAACAGGCAGTTGGATTAAAAGACTTACAAAAATACATAAGCAAGTATGACCTCTCTGTCTTTAGCCTACGACTACTGAAGGCTGAATATTTTTATTCACATATTCTGCAAACACTTTAACTTGAGAATAACTAAAATGCAAACTTAAAATCTTTCAGGAAAACCAGAACTCTTTTCAAATACTAGTGGAGTGGTGGCAAAATTAAAAACATTCTCAAGGTTAAACCACATTTATCACTTACCAGGCTTTGCAAATATTTTTCTTAATGGATATGTATGTCATGCTTTCCTTTACATAAATTACCAACATTTTGTTCAGGACTTCATCAGAAGAATATGGCAAGACAATTCTAAGTGGTCTTTCTTCCTCTAACCCCTGACATATGAAATCCCCATATATAAAAGTTTTATAAAGGTTTAGTATTCATAAATAATGTCCAAATAGTATAATGAGGCATTATGGGACCTTGACCTCTTCTACTCTATGTACATACTGCATAGTCATATTCCACAATTTATCAACTTCTAAACTCAGCTGATTTGACTTATGCATCTTTCCATAAATGGCTCTTCATTTGAGCTCCTGAACTTTCATCTCTACCATTTTTTCTGTTCTCTGCCGTTGTCCATGATCTGCCTATTCTGTAAACAACAAGCATGCAAGCATTTTCCTCCCATGAAGACTTACGTATCTAGGCAAAAACCCTTCCTCTAAGTAACAGCAAATGCATGGCCCTCACCATTCATTTGTCACCAGCAATACAAGATAGCCCATGATATTTTTAATTTTCTGAATAGGATCTGACTTTGAAATACATACTAACATCTTGAAGGCAAATGTCTTACTGTGTATCTCCTGATGGAGAAGTACCTAGCTTGAATTAGCCTTTGTTGCATAACTGCATTAGTTTGTGAGGGATGCCACAACAGATACCAGCAACCGAGTGGCTCAAACAATAGACATTTATTGTCTAAGTTCTAGAGGCTGGAAGCTTCTAGAAGTGTGGCTAATGTGGTTCTTTCTGAGGACTTTGAGAGAGAATGCATTCCATGACACTCCTCCGGCTTCTGGTGATGTGCTGTCAACCTTCGGCATCCTTGGCATATAGAAGCATGATCTCTGCCTTCATGGTCACATGTGTTCTCCCTCTGTGTGTGTCTGTGTCTACATTTCCTCCGTTGATAAGAACACAAGTCAATAGTGGATTATTGGATTCGGGCCCACCCTACTCCAGTAGGGCTTCATTTAACCTTAACTAATTACATTTGCAATGATTCTATTTCTGAATAAGGTCACATTCTGAGATACTAGAGATTAAGGATTTCAACGTATGAATTGGTGGGGAGGAGCGGGGGACACAGTTCAACCCATGGCCAGAAGAAACCATGCACAATTGGATGTCTTGAAACAATCACCATTGATTTGGCTCATGGTACTGAGTCAGCAGTTTTGGCAGGGGTCAGCTGGGCCCTTCTCTCAGCCTCACAGGGTTTCATTCATTCAACCACTCAGCGGCCAGTCAGCTGGGCAACTCTGTTCTGGGGCTGGCTGGCTGTCAGCTGGAAAAACGGGAGCAGTTGGGCCACAAATCTTTCATCATCCAACAGACTAAACCAGAATTTTTTATATGGTGACTGGGCAAGTGTTCAAAAGGGAGAGCAAAAATGTGTAAGGCTTTTTGAGGCTGGCTCGGAATTGGCACGGTGTCACTTTTGCTACAGCAAGACATAAGGTGAGGCCAAACTCAAGACTGTGGGAAACAGATACCACCTATTGTAGGAGGAGCTGCAAAACCGTATTGCAAAAGGACACACGGGGAACATTTCAATCCGTTTTTGCAAACCTTTTCTCACATAGCTCAATACCTCATACAATGCTATCTCTGAAAGATATGTCATGGTTATTGCTTTTTAACATATTGTAATGTAAATCTACTCTGAATCTTTTCTCTCTTTTTTATTCCAGAGCTAACATGTAAAACCATGATAAACATCAACATAATAGCTCTAAGCCATCTGAATTCCAAATATAACTTAGTTAGTCTGGTATAATTTATGCTTGTTGACTAGAAATACGGAAATAATTAAAAAAAAAAAGACCCTAGCATATAGAAGTGGAACACACCAAGCCATGATGATGTAAGCACAAATGTGTAGTATAAGAAATCAAGAAACATGCAAGTGGAATAACAACTTAGGGAAGCATGTCGTAGCTGATTCATGTGAAAAACAAAAAAAATACAAAACCTATAGCTGATTCACAGATATTTAAATGACTGCAGAAAAACAATGTTTATAGAGGATTTCTTTGTGACATCTAAGAAACAGGGCTTGTTGCTGGAGCCCTATTGTGTTTACAGAGCTCTGTAAGGGGGAGGAGGGTTTAGCATTCTGAATAACAGAAGGTCCTCCATACTCACCAGACAGGATGATTGACTAGGCTTCTCACGTCCTCACTTAAGAGATTACCAAACCTATGTTACCCTCATTACTATTTCCATACTTACTAAATAATCTGATTTCTGATTTGGCCACTCAGGTAGTTTGCTGTCAGGCACGCGGATCCCTGATATGTTAGCACTGCTATCCTTGGTCCATGAAATGTATCCATCTGCTACAAACTAAAATTTGATGATATATAAAGAGATGTAGAGAGGACACACAGACATAAATACATGTGTAGATTTTTGTTTGTGCAAGTCAACAACTAAGCACTTTATAACTCCAGGTTCACAGATGAAACTGAATTTCTGACCTTGGAAGCTGATGCTGAGGCTCTAACCCCATCAAATGAACTTACCACGGTATAGACACCTGATGGTTCCAACTTGAGGAACCAACACCTCTAAGAAATGACTGGCCCATCTTTGTTTTTTGCTTTTTTTGTTTTTTGTTTTTAAGATTTTATTTGTTTATTTGACAGACAGAGATCACAGAGAAGCAGGCAGAGAGAGAGAAGGAAGCAGGCTCCCCACTGAGCAGAGAGCCCGATGTGGGGCTCAATCCCAGGACCCTGGGACCATGACCTGAGCCGAAGGCAGAGGCTTTAACCCACTGAGCCACCCAGGTGCCCTGTTTTTTGTTTTTTTAATGTAAGTAGAATATATAATGCCAGAAACTACATATGTTATGTTATTTGTCAAAGAAATCAGTTGAACATTTACAAGTTTTTAATGACTATTTCCCAAATTGGTATTAAACATTGTTTGGGGGGAAATATATAATTTGTATGACCACACAAATTCATTGGCAAAATGAACCCCATATATTATAATAGACTATCACTTCTATCTCTTAATATTATTAATTGACTTGTTTCAATTCACATTGGCCATGTAGTCCATACTGCCCTGAGATGCGCAGGCCTGAATTTTATTTTGCCATTTCTCAGTTAATTTCAACAACATAATGTTCTTCCAAGAGACCTAAAAGATTTTTCTGAAGGCTGAATTTAGAGATAATGGTTACAAGGAAATACAACCCAAAGCAATAAAACATGGCCATTGATTGCTACGAAGTGACAGCTGCTGGACAAGCCACGCTGACTCACAACAAAGACATGCTGGCTTAAGAAAAAGCCATAGGATTCTGAAGTTAAAGGGACAGAATTTCACATATAGAGGAACCTAAAAGCACTGGCCATGAAAGTCTGAGTTATTTGCAAGATGTTTCATTTCTCCAGGGAGAGACATTTGTTTTTAAACTTCCTTGCATTTATGCATCCACAGGGAGATCTGATGATAATTTGGGCAACACCAGAGCAACCTGTATATCGTGTGGTTATTTTCGCTTGAAGATGTTGCTGCGGACCACTATTATCCATTTAGGAATTGTGGCAGAGGATGCTGACTCGTAAGTTTGGCCTTTTGTCGGATAGCCAAAACTAAATGTTAATAGAATCACTAGTTCTTTAGAATTGTCTTTTTTCTCTTCATGTTCTAAGTACTAGTCTGTAATTTGGTGGAGGACAGGAACTATAGAGTGTTTATATATTGGGGCCAGTGATGTTTATATATTTAAGCTGACCTTGATAAGGTTCACAAACCACCCAAGCTATGGTTTACTCATCTGCAAAATTAATCATCGTCATTATCATCATATGAAAGAATATTTTATAAACATATAAAAGGGCATGTGCAAACATGATTTTGCAACACAGTAGAATGTTATATAAATTTTGTTATCCTCTGTAGCACCAAGGATATAGTTACCTGCTAAGAGTAAGCAGTGAAGAAAAGCCAGGCAAATTACTGAAACTGTTTTTTTCCCCAAAAGAAGGAAACTTCTCGTGTTTAATCACTGCCCATTAAGTAAACGGCACTTACAGTGTTTTCCAATATTTTACAAAGTAGTTTAGGTTGTACAATGGGGTCTTTTGTTAACTTCAACTTTCTCTAAATTCTATTAATCTAATTTCATATCTTCACAAATTATGTGTGTAACTGTGACTTTTTTTTTCTATTTTATTTACATATTGAGCCACTCTGGTTCCACACTGCAGAAAATATACTTTCCATACTGGCAGGAATACTTTACATAAATTTTAAAAAGTGTCTGTTTGTCTTCTTTGTGCTAAGAAACTAAGAAAAAAATAAAACACTTAGTAGATTTTTGCCAAATTGAAAGGATATGTTTGGGATTAGCTAATGTAAAGTCGGAGGTATACAGCATTCAAGAAATTCACTTTGGGGATCCTAAGGGGCACCTCTCTTTGAGTAGCTGCAGGTGTTTATTTGCAATTTTGTGAAATTATAATGCACAATTCTTCATAGGGGACCCCAGGATAACTAGCAACACCGATTTACTTTTTAAAAATAGTTATTGTTTCTTCAGAACAATACAGGAGAATCCACCTGGTTGATAATATAGAATGACAGTAAGGAATATAAACATTGTCAGGCACACCATTTTCTTCAGAACCATCAGTATATTATACTAGCATTTTATAACAGTCTAATTGCTCAAAAAGGTACAAATAACCCATTTACAACCAAGCATAAACTAGTCACAATATTTTTCAAAATTATGACATTTTATGCAGTTTTGTAATATAAACAATGTATACTAAATTCATATATAAAAGACCGGATCTTTAGATACAGGATCCTGGGGCCATAGCAGAATAAGAAGGACAGCATGTGTCACAATCACACTGGCAGAATCTGTCCAGTACAACTATTTTGGAGCTCTGGAGTCTACTGAAGGTTTGTAACTTCCAGGAGAAAGCTTAGATTTTGGTCAATTTCAGCTCTTGCACAGATACACCTATCTACCCTCTGTCTCTCATCCTGGCAGGCAGCTGTACACTTGTTCCTACAGCATCTTCCACATAGCTTGCAGGACCAGGGTGGGAAAAAATGGACCCTGTCCTCCAAATATTAGGGACCTCTGCTCTACTGATTGATTATCACTTCTAATCAGAGAATGCCATTGCAATAAGCCCCTCCTTCTCTGGCCAAAGTGACTTCCAAAGTATTACCTCCTTCTCTGGCCAAAGTCACTTCCAAAGTATTAACATCTCTGGAAATTCCCCAACCTTCATTTTTCTCTTTTTATCCTGTTGGGAGCCAAACATTGAAAACTAGGACATTACAAAGCAACCACATGTGTAGGAGAAATTGGAAAGTAATTGCACGTGCTCAGAGGAAGGTACAAACTCAGAAACAACCTGATAAAACTTTAAGTTTACACATCAGTCCGACATCATCACAGAGACAACCCACAACAATCAAACAAACAAAAGCAAAACAAACAAAAATAATCCCAGAAACTATGCCAGAAAGGGGAAAATCTGATTTTCCAGAGTTACCACATTATTACACTCAAATCTCTAGTTTTCAACAAAAAACATCACAAGGCATACTAAGAAATGACAGATCTAGTAGCGACAGACTCTATTTAAAACAATGTCTTGAATGTACACAAAGAACTAAAGGAAGACATGAAAAGGTCAAGAAAATGATGTATGAATAAAATGGAAATATCAATAAAGAGATGGAAAGCCTAAGAAGAAACCAACAAGATATTCTGGAGCTGAAAATCACAGTAGACTTTTCTACTCTAAGGAGCAGAAAGAAGGAATAAAACAAGAAGATGGAAGACAACAGAGTCTAAAAGATCTGTGTAATCCCACCAAGCCCACCGATAAATGAATTGAGGGAAACCCAGAGGGGAGGAGAAGGAGAAATGGGCAGAGACTATATCTGAAGAAATAATGACTGAAGTCTCCGTAAATTTGTCGAGTCGTGAATATAAACATCCATGAAGCTCAACATATTCCAAGTAAAAAGAACGGAAAGACACCCCCAGCTATACACATTATAACCAAAGTGTCAAAAACCAAAGACAGACAGAATCTTAAAAGCAGCAAGAGAAAAACCACTCCTCACATACAAGGGATCCTCAATAAAATGAAGAACAGATTTCTCATCAGAAACTTTGGAATTCAGAACGCAGTGGGCATGTATATTTAAAGTGCCAAAAGAAAGAAAAAAACTTACAACCAAGAATCCTAGGTCTAGCAAAATTAGTCCTTCGGGTGAACAGAAGCTGACGGAGTTTATTACAATTAGACCAGCCTTGCAGCAGATGCTAAAGGGAATCTTCCAGTTAAAATGAAAGGACCCTAGATGGTAACTTGAAGCCATTTAAAGAAGTGAAGATCACAGTAAGGGCAAATACACGGGCGAGTATAAAAGCTAACATTATTATAACAACAGTATGCAACTCTACTTTTTGTTTGCTACATGGTTTAAGAGACTCTTTCATTAAAAGTTATTAGTTTATGTTTTTGGACACAAAATTTAAATTTCGTGACATTAGTAACTGATAGGAGTGGAGTTGGACCTGTTAAAGGAGCAGCTTTGTACATTGTACAATACACTGTCAAATGTATTATACTTATAGTGGGATATCACACAACCTTAAAAAGCTAGGAAGTTCTGGTATATGCCACAGCGTGGATGAACCTTGAAGATGTTATGCTAAATGAGATGAAATAATCACAGAAAGAGAAATATTGTAGGATCCACTTATATAAAGTACCTAGATTAGTCAAAATCATAGAAAGGGAAAGTAGAATGGTAGTTGCCAATTGGGGGAAGCCAGAGAGAATGAAGAGTTATTGTTTACTGCATGCCGAGTTTCAGTTTTGCAAGACGGAAAGAGTTCTGGAAACAGACGGCTGGGTTGGCTGCACAACACTGTGAATGTACCTAATACCAGTTAACCGTACACTTAAAAATGGCTAGGATAGGAATTTTTATGTTGTCTCTATCTTATCACAATAAAATGGGAGAAGAAAATAAATTCAGTAGACTTCCACATTTGAACAATATAAAAAAGTGAAAAGAGAGAGAGAAGGAGAAGCAGCAAAAAGGCAGAGAAATGCAATAAGAAATGAGAAAAAGTGAGGGAGAAATAGCTACCAAAGTATAAAAAATGAAAATAAAATAAAGCAAATTTTAATACCTTATATTTTATGATTCAAAGCAAATAAATTGGAAACTGTAGATGACATACATAATAGTCTGAAAAAACATAATTCACCAAGCATGACTTTATGAGGTATGGGTAGTCTGAAGAAACCAATGACGGGGCTCCTGGGTGGCTCAGTGGGTTAAAGCCTCTGCCTTCAGCTCAGGTCACGATCCCAGTGTCCTGAGATCTCTGCTCAGCAGGGAGCCTGCTTCCCCCTCTCTCTCTGCCTGCTTCTCTGCCTATTTGTGATCTCTCTCTCTGTCAAATAAATAAATAAAATCTTTTTTAAAAAAGAAGAAGAAGAAACCAATGACAATAGCAGGTGTAGAAAAAAAATTTCAAACAACCCTTGCAAAAATGCCTAGGCCCAGACACTTTAAAAGAAAATTGTTCCATTTTAAAGGAACAGATAATTTCAGCACTCGCTAAACTTTGCAGAGAGAAAAACATCTTCCAAAATTTTTTTATGATGTTAGTATGACATTGACATCTAAATGTGAAAATACTACAATATACAAAAAATAAACTACAGAACTTTCCTCTTAGAAACTTCAAAATAAGAATTTGAAATAAATATTGGTAAAAAAAGTTTTTCACTTGTAAAAATATAATACATTATGACCAAATGTTATTATCTCCTGGATTATAAGGATAGTTTGATATTTTAAAATGTTTTACCATAACTCACCTCATGAAGGTATCTGAGGACAGATGCTATATGATCACCTTAGTTGCTGAAAGGGTACTTAAACTCATTACACATTCACCATAGCATCTTGCTCTCTTCCTTGGCAGATGCTATGCCAACATCCTCTTTCATGGGAAGCCACTGTTTGCAGCTTTGCTGAAGTGAAAATAAGCAAAGAATGTCCACTTTCTTCACCACTGTTTAATGTTCTATTGAAGGAATTAATCAGCATAATAAGACAATTTCTTTAAATAATTTTGAAATGCTAAAATTAGTACAATCTCCATATGCAGTTAATCAAATAATTACCTGGAAAACCCAATGGTACCTAGGAGAATATCCAAAACTAAACAAACAATAAAGTAGCAGACTATAAAACTGATAGAGAAAATCAGTAGCTTTCATATATTTGAATAATAATTACATATGGTCCTTGATTTGGATAATTCAGAGATGCATGTATACATTCCACTTGTCATGGTCTGTGTGAAATATCTCTGGTCCTCCCACCAACATGATTCAAGTTTCAGTTACCATGACATATTAACTACTAGAATTGTATAAAGCACCAACTTTATAGCTAGCTCCTCAAGTCACGACATAAATCACAAGGTATACATCATGGTAAGTGAAGTATCACCTCACATCTTTCAGAGTCTGCCTGTGATTGGTCACCATGAATCTGTCGTTCAGTGGGTGCCCAAGCAGCAAAGTTTGTATCTGTGTTGCCACCCTTGTCTCCCCCATGATATTTTACAAAAAATGGATAACCAAAAGAGAGAATTTGACCAACAGAGCAGAAAATGCAGCAAGGAAAAGATAGGTAATAATGCCTGAATTGAAATGGAGTTATAAAGGAAAGAGCTGCCCCTGGAATGTTGGCCCTGCTGCCCCTTCAGAGAGGCTGGATGTGTAGCCAGAGGAACTTAGTAACGTGAGGATCAACATAAGTGAGAAAAGTGGTTACAACACAAAAACTGAAGATGGCCCACAGGAAGGGATGCTGGCAAAATCCCTCCTATTAAAGGAATTCTAAGAAATACTTCACAACATTGAAAATACAAAAGATGAAGTGCTCTAAGCTTATCCATACTTAAAAAAAGGTAGGGCAGTTTGCCAAATACAGGTATTGTTCAATTCCATGTTGTAAATTCTGTGATGAGGAGCAAAGCAAGCATCATTCAACTACTCTTTTTTTTTTTTTTAAGATTTTATTTATTTATTTGACAGAGAGCGATCACAAGTAGGCAGAGAGGCAGGCAGGGGTGGGGGGGTGGCAGGAAGTAGGCTCCCTGCTGAGCAGAGAGCCCGATGCGGGACTCGATCCCAGGACCCTGAGATCATGACCTGAGCCAAAGGCAGAGGCTTAACCCTCTGAGCCACCCAGGCACCCCTCAACTACTCTTGATAAGGAATATTACACAGCCATCAGAAAGGATGAATATCCAACTTCTGTATCAACATGGATGGGACTGGAGGAGATTATGCTGAGTGAAATAAGTCAAGCAGAGAAAGCCAATTACATGGTTTCACTTACTTGTGGAACATAAGGAATAACATGGAGGACATTAGGAGAAGGAAGGGAAAATCGAAGGGGAGGAAATTGGAGGGGGAGAAGAACCACGAGACTCTGGGAAACAATCTGAGGGTTTTAGAGGTGAGGGGGTGGGGGGATGGGTGAGCCCGGTGATGGGTATTAAGGAGGGCACATATTTCATGAAGCACTGGGTGTTATACATAAACATGAATCTTAAAACACTACATCAAAAACTAATGATGTACTGTATGTATGGTGATTAATATAACATAATAAAAAAATTTTAAAAAAAGATTTTTACAAAAACAAATTTACCTCTCAATGCTTCTAATGGTTTAAATTATAGTGTACTGTATGATACTAGTTTTATGATTTTTTTCAATTTTCTACATATTTATAACCTAGAGCAAAAGAGTTTTTAATGTTGTGATAAAAACATTTAAAGCCCAATAATCATAAATTTTCCTATCACTTTCCATGGTTTCTCATTGCCCAGTCATTTTTAGAATCTGTGGTATCCATGCAAAGCATAAACTGGGCTCACTAGAGGTTCTGCATTTATGCTTATTCGTGTTAATGATAAATGCCTGTTTTGTTCATGATAATTAGCTACTCCTCTGCTGGCTTGATTGGCGCCAGATTAGAATCAAGGATTTCTTGACTTCAATCACTGGCCTGGGTAAAACACAGTAGGAACACATTCCGGCTGCGTTGTGACAATAAACTCCCATGGAATGTCCTTGGAATCTAAACAGAACTTTAGTCACTGAAAAATATATATATATATTCTGAATTTTTTACTAATTGATAATAAGCTTTTGGACTAGGAAATGTTCACATTTCAGCACATCTTTATATCTCATGGAAAGACTGTATGTAACAAATGACTAAATCCATTCCATCATTAGTGCTTCTAGGAATAACAAAAGTAAGTTATTCTACCCTTTCCTAGCATAATACTTCAGTTCAGCAATTTTCTAAAATCGGTAACTCATGAATCTAAGTATTATTTTTATTTAAGTTTGCTTCTGTTTTTTTTTTTCTGTTTTTTTTTAGAAAGAGAGCTAGTGGGCGCACGCACAAGCAGGGGGAGGGCAAAGGGAGAGGGAAAGAGAATCTTAAGCAGGCTTCACCCTCTAAAGTTGCTTCTCTTTTTGTATAATTATTTATATTATGTATTTCTAAAGTTTATAGAATTTGTTCCAGTTATAGGTTATGTTACATATTGTTAATGTTTACAGGAGACATTCATTCATTTAAATTAATGTTTTTATAGTAAACCAACAAATTGCCAGGTACTGTTTTAAAGATTTAAAAAATAGCTAAGACCAAATCCTTGTAAATGACCTTGTATCTACTGGAATAGGAAGAACTTAAGGAACAATTATCATATCAGTAATTGATATGTAAGATTAAATGGCTTACCCCACACCACTCAAATGTTTATGAATACAAATCCTGCATCTTATTATTGCATTTCAGGTATAAAGATATACTACTAAGCCTACAGGCTTGAAGATAAAATTTCATAGGTAAGTTATAAATCATACATGATCATAATTACAATACTGCTTATTAATATCATCAAGAATAGTGAATGGAAAGAAAGAACATATTAAAAATTAAAGTTGAAATAAAGAAGAAAACATTTATTGAATTTTTAATTTTGACCAATTCTAAGTAGGAACTCAGTCTAAATAGGTAATTTGAGCTATAAAAACTCACAGATATGTTAAAAAGAGTCTGGTGACAATCAGCCTCATCTACTGAGCTACAGGAAATTTTTAATATGATAGTAAATTTATGGACAAAATATTGATTTTTTTTAAATGGCACTCAATACTAATTTGATCCTATAATATTTAAGGAAATTTCCTTTTGTCCTTTAGACTATAAAAACTCACAGGTACGTTAAAAAGAGTCTGGTGACAATCAGCCTCATCTACTGAGCTGCAGGAAATTTTTAATATGATAGTAAATTTACGGACAAAATATTGATTTTTTTAAAAAATGGCACTCAATACTAATTTGATCCTATAATATTTAAGGAAATTTCCTTTTGTCCTTTAGAAACAACAAAAAATATAACACGGTGCATTATTTCATTCACCTTAATAAGCTTTATTTTATTACCAAGTCGAAGTATTATGAGGTTTTAATGTATTTAATAAATCTACTTCCATATCCTCAATGTCTTCTACAATGCACTTATATTGTAACAATGCTTCCTTAAAAAACACCTGATGTGTAGAGCAATAACAGAATGTTTGTATTGATCAGATATATAGACTTCAAAGCCAGAATGGATTGAGTTCAAATCTCAGCTTTGAAAGGTGTTTATTTCTATTACTTTGGCAAATTACTCAATCTTCCCGAAACTAAATTTTTCTTCTCATGATATTGGGAAAATAACACTGCCATGGAATTGAGGTAAGAATAAAATAACAATTTATTTTAGAAGTCAGTAATAGTAAATTTTATCTACTCGACGTCTTTTATGTTGTTGCTGCATATAGTCACAATCATGCTGATACTACAGATCTAATGTTCCTAAAAGGATTGAGTTTGCAGGATTTCTATGTCACAAAATTTCATGTGGTTTCCACTTCCTACCAAAGTAACAAGCAAAAATGCAAATAATAGTCTACACCTGAGATTATGCAACACATTGTAGCTTGACAATTATTTTCCTATTTTCTCCTGTAACAAGCTGCAGGACTTTATTAACAAATAAGTTTTGATTAGATACATTCACTGAACATTTGTTAATCAGTATAAATGTCCTTTACTCAGTTTAAAAAATAAGTATATTTAACATAAATAATAGCAATTTCTAAACTCAAGATGTGATTAATACTCCTATGAATATTAAAACGTATCAATTTTGGTATTCTAGGAAACTTACCAAGTTTCTCATCTAAAGGCATATTGAATTATTTCCTTTAAACATGCCTAAGTTTAGGGGCACCTGGGTGGCTCAGTGGCGTTAAGCCTCTGCCTTCAGCTCAGGTCATGATCCCAGGGTCCTGGGTTGGAGCCCCACATCGGGCTCTCTGCTCAGCTGGGAGCCTGCTTCCTTCCCTCTCTCTGACTGCTTCTCTGCCTACTTGTGATCTCTCTCTCTCTCTCTCTGTCAAATAAAAAATAAACTCTTTAAAAAAAAATAAAATAAACATGCCTAAGTTTACTTTCCAGTCAGAAGGTATAAATGACAGAGTTGTGTGATCCACTCCATTCTAAGGTAGCAAGTGACTAATTCTACTCTGTAAGTAAGTGCTTCTAGTAACAAGAAACGCAAGTTATGCTATTTCTTCTTGGTAAAATTCTTTAGGTCAACATTCTTTTGAAAATCAATTCTTCATGAATGAGGAAAATGATCCATTTGCTATATACTTTTCTTTTTTTTTAACATTTTATTTATTTATTTGACAGAGAGAGAAATTCCATATGTAAGATAACTATTTTAAGGAAAAGTATAGGGGCGCCTGGGTGGCTCAGTGGGTTAAAGCCTCTGCCTTCGGTTCAGGTCATGAGCCTGAGTTAGTATTGTTACTTAGAACTTTTTCTTAGTCCTCTTTAGAATGATAGACACTATAATTGAGATACTTTGAATGTTAAAAAAAAAAACTGGATTTGTAAACATTCAAATACGAAACTGATAACTGATAAGTTGGTGAGAGAATATATTATAAATTATTGTTTTAAAAAACTGTTCTTTTAAATAGGAAGTTTATTTTAAAACAAAATTTAAAATATCAAATTACTTATGTAAATACGAATAATTCACAAAGACCTTCTAGTATAAACAAGTTGCGTCGTTTCACATATATACAAAGGCAGAGAAAAGTGTGAAATAAAAATGAACCCAAGGACAGACATACCATAGATAATTACAACTGAAAGAGAAACAGGAATGACGAATGTATAGATCATCACAGATCAATGAGCCGTAGCAGAGTTCTGCTCAAAAATGTCCCTATAAACAAGCCAAAATTCCACATATTGAGACAGCAGAACTTTGGCTGAAACTCAATAAGCAACCTTCCTTATTTGTGTTACTAATACCACAATTGTCTTGAAAGTATAAGACAAACAGTACGTATCAAGCGTCTGATTTCACAACTTACCTAAATAGCTTTATCAATCAAAAATGTATAACTCGTATTTAAAAGCCAAATGATAAATAAAAATGAAAATAAAATAATGCCTTCACAGAAACTCGATTAGGAGTACTGAAAATGCCCCACCCATGCTTCCTAAAAAATTACTGTCTCTCCCAGAGGGTGAGAAAAAACTCACTGTGGTGTCTTTAAAAGTAGGATGTGGGGGGTGCCTGGGTGGCTCAGTGGGTTAAAGCCTCTGCCTTGGGCTCGGGTCGTGATCCCAGGGTCCTGGGATTGAGCCCCACATCGGGCTCTCTGCTCAGCGGGGAGCCTGCTTCCCCCCCCCCCCCCGCCGCCTTCCTGCCTCTCTGCCTGCTTGCGATCTCTGTCAAATAAAAAAATAAAATCTTTAAAAAAAAAAAAGGACATGACACTAAATGCCATAATAATGATGGCATAGTCATATCAACAGCAACCACAACAACTTATATTTAATGAGTTTTTTTTTTTCTATCTGTCAGGCATGTTTTACGGTATATCTCGCGTTAATGTTCACAATAACACTAGGATGAGGTACAGTTATTCCCCCTTTAATCGGCGGGAAATCTGAGGCACGGGAAGGGTAAATAACTTGACCTGAGTCAGGCAGCTAAGGAGTGGGAGAGCCACAGTTGAAAATGAGGCAAGCTGAGCAGAAATAAGGTGTTGGCCAAAATAAAAGTATGCCACTCGTGCTTAGTGTAAGGCTGGCTTTTGTGACTGTGGGCCAAAAGGGCACAAAGACCAGAACTCATCTTAACCTGGTGCGAGAAGCACTCTACCAACAAAGGAAGGGAAATCTTCTGCGAACTCCTTCAGGCTAGTCAAGATAAAAATTAGCTATTTCAGGGGCGCCTAGCTCTGTCAGGCTCAGTCAGCGGCTCGGTCATTTAAGTGTCTGCCTTCAGCCCAGGTCATGATCTCAAGGTCCTAGGATCCAATCCTATGTTGGGTTCCTTGCTCTGCAAGGGAGTCTGCTTCTCCCTCTCCCCCTGTTCCTCCCTTCTGCTTGTGCTCCCTCTCTGTCTCCCTCTGTCTCTCAAATAAATAAATCTTTTTTAAAATGAGCTATTCCACAAAGCTTTACAGTTTGCTACATCCCTAGGCCTTCTAAATATTTTTATCACCCTATCCAGGGAGTAATCAGACTCCAAGGAAAAATGAAAAACAAAAACAAACCAGAACCAAAAAAACAAAACAAAACAAAAAAACTGGCTTACCACACCACAGACCAAATGAAGCCAATTTAACAGGCAATACTTAGCTGATGATTTAAAAAGAAAGATAAATTCAGACAGTAGGAAAGGTCCCTGTAGGTGAATGTATTCATGCATTTATTTATGAAACTTGATATTTGTTTGCCTACGTTAAGGTCTGTACTTTAAGGTAGCTTGAATTAAAAATAATGGAGAAAAGTAAGTCTGGGAATCTATTGAAATGGACACTGAGAAGAAACCACATATATATTCTGAAATAATAGGTGTATTTTTCCAGATATGTTCTAGTGTTGGCTCCATTCATTTTAGCAATAATATAAACATGGAAACTGAAATTCCCATGCAAATATCTAACTTAAAAAAACAAGGATTCCTAAGAGAAGTATACCTATTCTTGGCACTGTGATCATTCAAGAATTTCTCACAAGTTTGCCAATAAAGAAAATTGTGTGGCAAGTGAACCAACTCCATTTCAGTTTTGTCATGTGGAAGTAATGGAGTAAAAACTCCATTTCATAGGTTTCTTTAGAGGTTTCAGCACAATGAGTCATGTAAAGTATCGAGCACGAGACTTGGCTCATAGAGTTAGAGCTCAAGAAATAGTAGCTTCAAGATTATAACGTCAAAATATTAAACTCTCCAGTCTCCTCAATGCTTTTTATAGTGTTATTTACACTGATGATGAATTTCAGCCAAAGTGTCCTTCTATGCAATGATTATGAATGAACTCAAGTATGTAGAGACCACACTGTTAACACTTTATTTTTTTAAAGATTGCATTTATTTATTTTAAAGAGAGAGAGAAAGAGAGCCTGCGTGTGAGCATTGTGAGGGGTAGAAGGAGAAGGAAAAGAATCTCAAGAAGATTCCATGCTGAGAGTGAATCCTTACACAGGGCTATCTCACCACCTGAGATCATGACCTGAACCAAAATCAAGAGTCAGATGCTCAACTGACGTGGTACCCAGGAGCCCCTGTTAACACTGTTTAATCCAAAGACTGAATGCAATAAAGGAATGTACTTGTAAAGGCAGCCCTCTTTATGACTCTTCTGTAATGAATCAATAGACTATAATCATTGCCAAAAACTTATTTTAGCATCCCATTATATATGCTAAAATGTCCCTTATCATTAAACCTTTAAATTTTTCTCTAAAAACCCAGCATTTAAAAAAATAAGGAGCATTAGATATTGCCTTTCCTTGGAAAGAATTATTTCATTTTGTTCTTATGACAGGATGACTTCATTTACCACATAAGGATTACTCTTCAGAACTAGTGAAGTAGTTCTTACCACTATGTGTGAAGATTACATTGCTATATGCTGCAGGTGAATTAGGGCAGGCTTGGACTTGCCTTAAAGAAAGTATCTGCATTTTTCTGCATATGTTGTTTACTACTGATTCTCATTGTCAAAGCTACTCCTAGATTTTGTGTTTCCTTCCCAAAGAAAGTGAAAGTCCACATAAAAACAAACAAACAAAAAAACACTTTTGCTTATTACTGTTTATCATGGAAATAATTGCAAATAGTATAAAACCTTGAAATTTTTATTTTTTCATTGAATACAAGTTTCTCACTTGAATGGACATGTCTTTGATAGCAGGTATCAATGGTAAGCCGTTATCATATTCCAGTTTTCTGCAATGTACATATTTTTTCTCTTCTCAGTGGTTGCCAATATATTCTTATCTGCCTAGTAGTCTCAAATGTCAATGGTAAAAACAGAATTACCATAGAATTATAAAATTCTTTCAAAAGTTATATTTTTAAAATAATAACTCTGCAAAGTGCCTGGATCATTGGAGTTCTCAAGAAATAGTTAATGAATGAATACATGAAGGAGGAAGGGAAGGAAAGAGGAAAAGGAGGGAAACAAAGAAAGAGAACTTACTACAGTATTTGCATAGCAAAAGAAGTATTAATGGCACAGTTGTTGCCCCTAGAGATTAAAATACAAGTAGTAAGTCTATAAACATATATGAAAGTATAAGTAATAAAACAAGATACTATAGGCCAATCATCGAGAGCTGAAAAGGTTATAAATGCTATTGGAATTCAGAGAAAAGAGCCAAAAATGCAAATACTTTATGTGTCATATATGTGCATCATTTCATATACATATAGACACACACACATATATATATGTATATATATATATATACATATATCAGTATATATAATGATATATATCCATCACTGGACTCC
>NW_022631033.1:10455434-10555560 GCF_010015895.1 Lontra canadensis
TCTCCCTCTGACCTTCTCCCCTCTCATGCTCTCTCTCTCTCTCTCTCTCAAATAAATATATAAATAAATCTTAAAAAAAAAGAAATAAAAATAATGACCCCATATTTGAGTGAACCATGGGACTTAGGGAGGAGTGAAATATTTTGCCAGTGTTTCTGCTTGATCATTTGGCCAGAGAAGAGTGTTATTCTCCATTTTCTGAGGGAGGGAAAGCAGGAGAAAGTCTGTGTTTCTGAGAAGAAGGCCTGATGATGAGTTCAGAGGTTAGACTTCGAGCTGTCTTTAGGAAATTAAAGGAGAGATGTGCAGAAAGCAGTTGGAAATTTCATCTGTAGTCCCAGTTCAGATATGGACTCCAGAAGCTGTCAGCAACGAAATTCATGGAAACAGATAAAATCACCTAACAAAGTTTAATTAAAAAAAAAAAAAAAAGACTTGCCTAGGTTCTGAGAAAATAATAGAAGGAATAGAGCTGCTTGGAAAGGAACTGAAGTAGTCAAGAAGTACAAGTGTTTCAATTGCTTTAGACCAACTTGAAAATTTCCTGATCATAAATTCCTTAAGAAAGGCAAAGCAAATAGTCCTGAGTTTGCATGTGAGCTCTGTCCCTGGCCATCTGTGTTACCTTTATTAAATGATTTCCTCACCTAGAACCTGGAAATAATAACTACGTATTTTACAGGGTAACTGCAAGATTTTCAAGAAATAGAAGGAAGGCTTAAAAGAGTATTTGGCACAACTAAAAGTGCTCAAGTAATAAACTGCATTTAATAATAATGATCTGAAGGACTGTGGGCTCTGATGCTAGACCAACTGTGCTTGCAAACCAATTCAACCAGTACTAGAAGAGCTACTTTACCATGCAGTGTCATTATTTCCTGTGTCTCACTCTGCAAAACAGTGATATCATCATTATAATAATATCCACTATAGAGAGTTCTTGTGACACTCAAACGGAGTTAGTACATAAAAACTGTTTATTACAGTGCAGACAATTATAGCTCACAGTTTATAAACCTAGTTTATAGGCAGAACAATTTTAAGTTCAATCTCTGAATATATGTGGAGGGTTTTTTGTGTTTTGTTTTTTTATCTTCAGTGCTTCTCTCTTTCAAATTTTTTAACTTAATCCTTTTGCTTATGTTTTGAAAAATATTTTTTAAGGGAAAAGTTTAAATACAAATAAGTTCAATGAAGATATCAATAGTCAAATATAAGAAACTTAAAGCAGTGCCTTCAAATAGGCTTAATTGTGAAAAACTCAGCATCCTTTGACCTTAGACCAATCAGCCCCTGGCTGCCACAGAAGCTAGGTTGGGATAACTGGGTATATACATTTACTCAAGAGAGTACTAGAAAGACCACAATCTTTAGGATCAGACAAAGAGGAATCCAAATCCTGATTTCTTAAATGACTGATTGTGTGACATGGATTGTTGCTCAACATCAATGAGTTGCAATTTTTTTCATCTATAATAACTAATAGGGATCAGAACATGGCATTAATGATGAAATGGTATACCAAAATCACAGCACATAGTAGGCCTTCAAAAAAAATGTGAGTTTCCTCCTCTTCTGCCAGATGACAATCATTCCCCAAAGATATGAATCCAGGAAACTTGGCTTTAAATTATTGCAGAAAGTAGATGAAGGACACAATAGCTCTAGGGAGAAAAAAACAAATAAGCAAAAATTTTTTTACATTCAGAAACCATAATTTAAAGTAAGCCTGGACTCCATCCTAGCTAATGATTTCATGTAATCATAGAAAGTAGTAAATACTTTTTATTTTTTTCTCCTTTTTTTTTAAGTGGCCTCCATGCCCAGCATAGGGCTTGAACTCACAACCCTGAGATTAAAAGTCACATGCTCTATGAACTGACCCAGCCAGACACCCCTAAAAGTAGTTAAATACTTTTTAACATGATTATTTACCCACCATCATTCTTCGTAATAAAAGCTGTATATTTTATACATTGCTAATTTTTTTAGCATGGCAATCAAATTTAAATGAATTTTTAAATGTTAGGGTAATGATACAAAACCCAAAGAGTAGAAAAATGACCACAAAAAGACAAAGACCCTTCTACATGGATATTGGATGAGGCTAAGACAAAAGAGAAACAAATACTCTTTCAAGAGAAGCTGGGGGGGGTCCTCTACTTGGGATACCCAGAGTTTTTCCAGATCAGAGGCTTTGCAGTCAGATTTAGTTTTTTAGCACTCACCACATTGTGGACTCTCAAAACTACTAAAGAAGCCTGGGATATTTTTGACTTAACTAATGTGTGTAATCAAATAAAACACCTGTTGACAAATGTGTCAATAACACCTTTGCTACTAAGAATTATTTATGAGTTCCTTTGTGAACCTTGATTACAATTTAATTAAAAATGGACACTTTCATCCAAACTTCACAACAGTGTTAAAATCTTATGAAAATAGAAGACATTGACCATGTCACTTTTATTATAATGGGAGGTTAACAATTAGCTTTTTTCTTTATCCAATTTCATCAAATAATATATGAAATTATATATTATTTTTCTCCAATGAAAATTATGTTAGAAAAAATAGGCAATATCAGGAATATTTAGAAAACAGTTGAACATTTCCTATTTGATATCTAGTGGCACTGAAACTTTAAATAATACATATAAACTAAATATTTTCTTAAGTGAAGAAATTACCTTAAGTGAAGGATTTTAAATTGGTTAACATAGGGTTTGATGTACATAGAGCAACCAAAATTGTATTGAGTATATATTAGAACTTTTTATAGTCAATTCAATTTACATATCCTTCAAAACAGTGAACTAAGTAAGTAATAGAATCTGGACCTATTAGCTGCATTCAAGGAGCATTTCTTTGTACAACTGTCTTAATATTATACTATAATATTAATATTCAGTATTTGCTGAAAGCCATTCTTCAGCTTTTGTTCTGAGTAAAATTATGCGAGTACAGGTATGAGCACAAGCAAGTGTGGGGCACACGTATGTATGTGTGTGTTTATGGAAGAGAGAAAGATTGAGAGAGAGCACCCTAAAAATCTGGCACTTTTTTATTAGCGTAAATTGATACATGTTGACAAATCGGCAATTCTTCTCAATTGGCTCATTTGGCAATGTTACATTTATATGTCGATTGTCATCAACTCTAATAGCTGAAATTTTAAACATACTATTATAAGCTGGCCCTAAAAAGTAGTATTTTAAACTTTTTTAATAGTAAAATTCACTACTTATAGCCAGTACTCCTTGTACTACACAGAGATTATAAATTTTAAAAATTTTTTTGATATCGTCTCAGCTCATGAATATAGGTTTTCTACCAATTTTAATAGATTTTTTCTTTTTATTTTAGTTTTTGGGTTTTTTAAAAGATTTTATTTATTTGAGAGAACACAAGTAGGGAGAGTGGCAGACAGGAGAGAGAGAGGGAGAAGCAGGCTTCCCACTGAGCAAGGAGGCTGACACAGGGCTTGATTCCAGGACCCTGGGATCATGACCTGAGCCAAAGGCAGACACTTAACTGAGCCATCCAGGAGCCTATGGGTGTTTATTTTAGTGATAGAACTTAGTGTTAACAAATGCAATCAGCACATGCTAATATATATTAATGTACATTCTTCAAAACTAGGAACTCTGTGTCTATTGTGTAAAACTCAAATTTTGACACACTGTGGTCATAGTTAACATATGAATATCAAAAACAAGTTCAGTTTATTAATGTAAATTAATCACATAATTTGACATGTAGCAACCGGATAAAATACTGACATTCTCTCTGAAATGATTATTTTAGTATGGCTAATGATATATTTTAATATATAATGATGTATTTTAATATATATTTTAAACATTAAATATTAGCTCCTAGACATATACAGTGTGATTATACCATATATTTGATTACTAATTTGTTTTGGAGGATCACTAATAAAATGCATGGACCACAGAAGAAGTCAAGAACTGGTAGACGATTTTCTTTTTTTCTCTGAGGAAGTTTGCTAACTAAATGGCGCTCTGACTTTGATGTGTCAGTTAGGGCTAATGGAGTTACTCTCTGCACTGAAAAGACCTAAATATTTATCTCTGGGGAGCTGCAGTCAAACCTTTTTTAAGATTTTGGGATCATTTCATATTTTCTACCCATTCTATTTAAATCTCTGATTCAAAACAAAATAAAACAAAAAGACAACTGTGTCTTGTTTGATTCTGTCTTTCTGTGAGTCTAACAGTTTTATACTTTCCAAATAAGAAAATGATGTACCTGAGCTTCATAAATGACATCTCCCATATCATCAATAAAAATGATATACATCTTATTGTAGAGATATTCAGCAAACAATTCCCAGAAATCACCTTTATTATGGGGAATAAAACAGATGTACAACTCCCTCTTTTGGATGTCAGATTTACACAAAGGCAACACTACTCCCAAGCATAATATTAAAAGAGCATTAGTGTTGTTGATGTTTCACTCGGTAGATATGAGGTCTATTATAAATATATTTACAAATCCTTTGGATAATTGACTCATCAAAATTGCGAAAGGATCTTAGCACAGATATATTGAAGAAATTCCCTACTCAGCCTATCTCACATTTAGGAAGTTACAGCCAACATCCCATAACGAGTAAAACGAAGATAAAGAAGGAATTTGAGCCATCTATGTGGCACTTATTTTTTGTAAACTATTCCATTGTCTGAAATTACCCAGGATATAAATATTGTAACAGTGGAAACAAATCAGCCTGATCCTCCTTTTCTACTTCAACTGAACACAGTATATTACCTTCTGGAGCCACAAGAGGGACTTGGCTCCATTTACTGTCAATCCCCTACCCCCATTCCTTCAGACTTCTCCTTTCAAGGTTGGTGATCCTTGTTTATCTTAATGTGAGTATTTTTATTTATCTAGTTATTCATTCATTTACTCACTCGTTCGCTTTTACTTCTACATAGCTGAGTGATGTACATATGTTTGAATTAAGTATGGCTAGGTACCAAAAGAGCATTGCTAAACTAACCCCAAGACATATCTCTCCTCATTCCTTGAAGTCTTCTCATAGGTCGAAATGTAATTTGTTGTTGTTTTTTATATTCATGTCATTCCCTCTAACCCTTCAGTGTAAGGAAAAAGTCTTTAGGGTACTCCCAGATGAAGTGCGATAATAATTAAACAGGTGTGCAATATATACAACTAAAAGAAGACACATTTCCTATGGTCCAGCATTCGATTTCATTTTTGATGCTCCTATTACATAAATATTATAGTATAGTGTAAGAAGTTGGACAAGACATGGTAAAGGAGAGAAGTTACTAACATGGTATAAAATAAAGAAGATTAAAAATGGGGGCACCTGGGTGGCTCAGTGGATTAAGACCTCTGCCTTCCACTCAGGTCATGATCTCAGGGTCCTGGGATCAAGCCCCACATCGGACTCTCTGCTCAGCAGGGAGACTGCTTCCCCCCCTCTCTCTGCCAGCCTCTCTGCCTACTTGTGATCTCTGTCAAATAAATAAATAAAATGTTTTTTTTTAAATTAAATAAATAAATAAATAAATAATAAAACATAGGGCACCTACGTGGCTCAGTTGGTTAAGTGACTGCCTTTGGCTCAGCTCATGGTCCCAGAGTCCTGGGACTGAGTCCCGCATCGGGCTCCCAGCTCCATGGGGAGTCTGCTTCTCCCTCTGACCTTCTCCCTTCTCATGCTGTCTCTCACTCTCTCTCTCTCAAATAAGTAAATAAAATCTTTTCAAAAAATAAAGTAAAATATCATGAAAAATATGATCTCTTCAATGATAAAGTGATAGTATCCTCTTGTTTTGTGCATTTCATGAAAAAGAAAACTAATATATATAGTTTGGAAGACAGAAAAATAATTTACTCCCAGGTGTTATGTACCAGATAGAGGTGGATGGACTGATAGAGAGGTACACGCACCACATACACACAGTCAAACCTTTTAAAAAAGTTATTTTAAAGCATTTCATAATCTGCTCCCAGTTTTATTTAAATCTTGATAATAGTCTATTTTTTTCTCGAGTCAAACAGGTTTATATTTTGCAAATAGGAAAATGATGTACCTAAGCTTCATAAATAGCATCTCCCACATTATAAATGATAAAAACCTTCTTGTGGAGAAATTCAGCAAACAGATCTCAGAAATCATCTTTATTACAGAGAATAAAACACATTATCTATTTACATACAGGTATTCGTATATAATAGTGTTTTATTGTTGAAATAAATTCAACCTCTTGTTAAATTATTAAGCAACTTAACATTAATTTGTTTAAATGTGCTACAAGGCTGTGTAGAGAATGAAAATTACTTGTCGATTCTGCCCTCCTCGAGGTTCCCAAAGCTGAATAGATTACCATTATCTATGCAATTGATAAACTTAAGTAAGAAAATTTAAAAAAATTTAAAAAAAACTGAAAGAAGGCACTGACTGTTACTATCTATTACTCCTCTAATAGAATATTATAAATAGGCATTTCCAAATATTGAGGAAATTCATACTGTAATTAAGTAAAAATAATTCCAAATTTAAGTGGATATAATTTTATTTTAATAATTTAAGGGAAAAAAATTTCAGTATTTGACAGAGCACGGTGGACCTCATCTCAGATACTTCGACGATGATGCAAGAGACGAATGTTTGTTCGTAGACAGAAGAGTTCTGCGATCTGGTTGGTGGAACCCAAGTGCCCTACACTCTGTCTTGCATCAGGAGTCCACGACCACCATTCTCTACAGGCCTTCAAGGTGACCCAGACAGAACCCGGCTCCGTTTAAACCTGACACGTGCACATTTTCTTCAGCTGCTGCAGAAAGTCTCACGACGGCGGCAGGACACACAAGCGCTAGATTTGTGTGTAAGCAACAGCAGAGTGAAAGGGGCCAAGCACACTGCCCCTTCCTGTCCTTACACCTGTCATCTCCTTTAAACAAATGTTCTTTCTCCTTTCACCAACTCAGGCTTCCTTCCGGAGCTGCCTCCCCTTCTGCACACCTTTCCCTGTACCCAGCAAGGTCTTAGAAGCACGACTTCTCCTCTATTGTCACTGTTCCTTGAAAATAGCTTCATTGTCGGGGTGCCTGGGTGGCTCAGTGGGTTAAGCCTCTGCCTTCAGCTCAGGTTATGATCCCAGGCTCCTGGGATCGAGCCCCGCATTGGGCTCTCTGCTCCGCAGAGAGCCTGCTTCCTCCTCTCTCTCTGCCTACCTCTCTGCCTACTTGTTATCTGTCAAATAAATAAATAAAATCTTTAAAAAAAAAGAAAATAGCTTCATTGTTGAATACAATTTACCGCTGTCGTCATTTCTTTGTGTCCTGCCACACTCCCAGCACACTTATTTTCATGTTTGTATCCCCTGGTGTCCAGCACACTCTGATACTTACCTAGTAAGTCACCAATAAATGGTAAGAATTTTTAGAAACCAGTGAAGGACCCACAGAAAGTCAGAGCTCCACAGGGAAAGACCTGACATAACAGTGGCAGATTTTCCTGCGATGAATCAGAGATACTGAGTAGGATTAGGTCAACAATACAACACAACAACCAGCCTCTAGTACATTACTCTTCGGTAGTACTCTCTACCAGGTGTGTATCCAGGCTTTGTGATTCCTGGAGCTTATAAAAAGGAGAGTGGATTTATTAAGAATAAATAGCTCAGAATTAGGAATGGAGGACGTCCATGCCATTCCAGGAACTGCCCCCTGCGAGACTTGAGACTTGAAGGCAAACTTGAATAAGCAGGACAATAGAAATGAATCTGAAGAAAGTGTCAGTTCATAAATGTAATGTTGAAGGAGAAGGGAACAGTCCAGAAGGAAGCCTGCTGTCCTCACTCAGAAGAAAACCTTACAACTTATTACCTGTGTAACCTGAGGCAATTTATTTTACTTCTTTGAACCCTCATTATCGTAACCCTAATGTTAAACAATACGTAGTACCTTCTATCTTCCAGGCAATGTTCGAAGCATGTTCTAAGGTAAATGAATACACCTAAGTTTACTTCCCCAAGTAAAGTTGTTACTTGGGGAGGCTATTTAGCTAGTAAGTGGCAGAGACCAGATTCAAACAGGCTTCTGCCCCCAGAACTGGCTCCATTGTGCACACAACTATCTTCATCTATAGAAGGAGATGACATCTGCCTGCATTACCATTGTGAGCAATTTAGTTCCTGTCTTGTGGCTTCTTCCCTCGGTGTGTACCCAAGGACCAGAGTCAGAGAAGATGATTCAGGAGGCTTGATTGATTGAGGAGATGCTCTTCAGGAACAACAGGGAGTGAGGGCAGTAGGACAGATGACAGGACAGTGCCAAGATGTGGCCTCAGGTGTAGTGTAGCATTGGCCCAATCTACAGGTACATAAGGAACAGAAAGTACCACGCTCTCCCCCACCCCTGACCCCTGCACCCAGAGCAAGAAGACAAAGGCTTATTTTCTGGGTTTCCTGTTTGTGTAACCACCTCTCAGGTAGCAGGCTGCCCCTAGGGGTGGGGCTGGGGGGTGGAGAGAGCAGGGTCTGTAACCTCCCAGGCTAAACAAAATTCTCCAGAGAAGGTGGGTGGTGAGCCCCTTGACAAGCCAGTTGCTCCTAGCACCCGCAAAAAGGGGGTCTGGAGGACCTCAACGGCATCTAAAACAGTTCTTAACACCTGGTAATTACTCAACAAATATTTAGTATCATTTATTAGTCTGATCTGTTAAAGGGTGAAAGGGGAAGCAAAGTGCAGTGTTTTCAATTTTGGCTGAGTGTATTATAATGTAGAATAAACACGATGATTAATCAATTAAAGAGGCTAACACACACTGAGCGGGATGTGATTTGTATCGTATGTCCCACAACAAAGTAAGATGTACATGATTACTGTGGGTGTTCTTGGTGCCAGGAAGAGAGTATATAATGATGATTTTCATGCACAGATTTTGGAGTTTGTGTGTTTGTTTCACTCCATTGAAGTAAAGCGACAAAAAATAAATCATTGCTTTTATATTTTTATATTTTTATCCCAGAAATGCTATCATTGCAATAAACAAATTTCAATAAGCAAAAAGTGGTAGGTGATCTAGGTTCCAAAAACTATGAAGGGGGAAGAAATAATATTGAGCCTAAATATGTTACCAATCAGTCAAGGGAGGAAAAAGAAACGTGGAGGGAGCTTTGAATCCTATAAAAGAAAGATTATTTCTGTGGATTTGTTTTTAAGAGGGGTGTAAATGCTTTTAAGGAAACATTAAGGCTCCTTCAATCTCTGTACTGACTGATTCATTCCGTGATGCGTCTGTGACCATCCAGATAAAAGAGGGGGTGGCTCGGGGTTTCTGTTTATCTTTGTGCCCAGGACAAATGGGTAAAACGAAACTGAAGAGTGACGTCACCACCAATGAAGTGATTAACACATTAAGAATCCATGGTGACATTCGGATTAAGTAGCCCGATCTTCAGAAGGTTCTTGGCCTTTGCTACTTGCCATTTAAGGAGCAAATGGATGGTGGGCCACGCTTGAAGTGGGAGGCAGAGGGAGGACGAGTCTCTGCTCTCATCATAACAGCTCAGCCTTTCTAATGAGTAAGTCCATAATCCAGTAACTGTCGTACTTAAAACCACCAGAAAACTGCAGGCTATCAGATTTAACGACCAAAAGAGTATATAAACAAAACATAATAATCAGATATTTCCTGTTGAAATTCAAGTCAGGGTTAAACATATTTGTAAGTGTTGAATTCATAAATTATCCCTACTTGTGTTATTTCACTCCTTAACAGCACACTAATTGTTAACTCGCTGATCACAATTTTTAGAACTTAAACACCTCATGCGTTCAAAACGGGCGTACAGATTTCAGTGAAATTACTCACTCCCACTCAATAAAAAACACCGTGACTTAGTTCCAAAATATTTTACAACAGAATTAAAATAAAAACCCAGCATACAATGTGCCCACATTTCACACAAATTTAACCTAATTAGTATCAGAGGAAAACCCCGAGTCAAACCACTTGCAATATTTTCGTTTAGAAACCGATCTGAACCTGTATAATATGGGACAAAAGTATCAGCCAGTAGATAAGTGTAACCATAATATTTAATAGGGAACCGTCCTTTGTAATGTGGTTTTGCTTTTTCAACCTATTAAATTAAAAGACATGTCTAGGCTCTTGGAGGACAGCCCACAATAATTCAAAGTGGTGTTCTTATTTTCATTTCACAAAATTCATCTATCTCTTGAATATTGCCAATAATTAAAGATTCAGTTCAATTCTGGGAATTTAAAAATAACAAATGCATAGATTACATAATGATTGGTCCTGCATGAGTATAACTGAACAAATATATGTGGCTTTGTACACCATTGGTGCTCTCCCCTCCTGTCATTGCCGCTCAAGAGGATGTTAACATTTCAGTGTTGATATTCCTCAAAGTTGGCCCAGGAAATTGTTTTTCTTTTAAGTAGGCTCCATGCCCAGCATGTAAATGAATGCCCAGCGTGGAGCCCCACATGGGGCTTGAACTCATGAGCACGAGATCATAGCCTGAGCTGAGATTAAGAGTAGGGCTCTCACCTGACTGAGCTACCCAGGTGCTTCTGGCCAAGGAGATCTTAATTCCATAAATTCAGAGCTACTTGTTGAGCATGGACTGTGTGTCCCACCTTCTAGCAAGCATCAGGTGTAGGAAACATCTCTCATTGGAGAGAAAAACACAAAAAGAAATGCAATGGAAATTAAGATCCCGCGGGGAGAAAACATATCCATGGTCACAGTAATTTCTTGAAATGAGCAAGATTTAAATTACTTTACCGAGAATAATTATTGAGTGGTAGTGTTATCATTTAAGGCAGTGGGATCAAAAACAGGATGATAAATCCCCACTTGTGAACTAACTGCAGTTTTTAATAAAACTTACCATAACAAAAAAATTCAAAAACAGGCAGAAACAACACAAACTAAAAAGTGATCATATATTTCTGATCAACTATTTTTCATATCTACCTTGTGAATTTAAAATAATTCGATTAATTTCCCTTAAAACACATGTTTGAGGAAGAATGTTAAATAAGCTTAATTACTTTTTTAATTAAAAAATGTTTTCTCTGTCGCACATTCTAAAGACCTGAGAATGTGCCTCATCTTCCTCCCGTTAAATCAACAAGTTCAAGGGCATCTTGTTGACCTCTGTATGCCATCCACATTGCATGGTAGTCATAGCTTGGTGAACATCTGTTCTATGGTTGATGGAAGGAAAAGACAGCAAATAGTGTATTTTCTTTTACAGACAAAGTTCTCCCGTTCATGATACTACCTACCCATCAAATAAATCCTTCCTTGATAACCTGTGCCTTGAATTGTGTGGGTGTTGTATGGGAAATATTTATCTTCTTGACCTACCAAATAACACGGTAAATGTTTTTTCAAATGTGAATGAATATAAGTAAATATGCATTACAATGCCCCTCAATAGGACCGGAAAGAAATTCCCCTATATGAATTAAACAATGACAGAGGAAAGTCAGTGCTTCAGCAAAAAGATCAGCTACATCTTCTAGGACACAGGATGGCACAGATAAATGAACAGATTCAGATGATAAAGTCTAGATAATTAAGACTCACATCAGAGCTTCAGAAAGTTCCACTGGCCCTTCAAAATCCAGGCTTTTATACATCTGGCTGGAAAGTTATGCATGTAGGCTAATCTGGATGTGGGTTTCTAGTTTTTGTTTGAACCAGGAAGTATTTTATGAACTAAGATTTATAAATTTAGGATATACCTACAGAGGGACAAACAATACAGAATATTCAGACACAAATACAGACCTCTCTGATCCACTTCCCCAGATTAACACAGTCTGGTTTAAGGGTTTTCCTGATCCTAGAGATGGTGAGCAGGAAGAGAGGTCATTTAACTATAAATCTCCAGGGTTCATATAAGGATTGGCACTACACCAGCTGTAAGACTTAACCCACACTACCAAAACAAATTAAATGACACAGGGGAGACAATTTCAGTGCCTTGTTGGAACAATATTGATGATATAAACAGTTTAAACTAGCTTAAGGGCAAAAACTGTAAATTAGGGCCACTTCTAAGAACTGTGATGTAATTCTACATTGGGAATTGGAACAAGCAATGTGCACGCCCCTTCTGAAAAAAAATTTCTGAAAAAAAATTAAATAACCATACACTGTAAGTGTACATATGAACCACACAAAAATAACACTTGTTTGTATTAGCATCAGCTATTGAGGAGATAAAAAACATAATACTTGGATTCTCATGTATATTTGTTCACATTAAAAATTCATTTTTCTAGAGAAATTATTAGTTTGACGACCAAAACAAAAACAAAACAAAACTCCCAAACTACAAAAGAAATTTTAAAAGAATTTAAATCCAAAGCATATGGTAATTACTTTGAACATGGGACTCACACTAAATCAGTTCCTCTTAAGATACAGTCCACAAACAGGGGCACCTGGGTGGCTCAGCTGGTTAAGCATCTGCCTTTGGGTCAGGTCATGATCTCGGGGTCCTGGGATAGAGCTCTCTGCTCAGCAGTGAGTCTGCTTCTCCCTCTGCCTCTGTGATCTCTTTCTCTCAAATAAATAAAATCTTAAAAAAAAAAAAAGATATAGTCTTTTTGCTAGTCTGCTTCAAAATATGGACAGAAACTGAGAGTAGTCATTTAAACATTTTTAAAGAAAATCGGACCTTGCAGTGACATTCAAGCATGTAATTTCTTATATTACCAAAATATTAGGCTATAACGAATTAGGGAAAAAGTAACACTGGTACTCCATCACAGATAATTTGAGAAAGTGCTCAAGATCATTTCTTCTCAAGAAATATCTTTTCTGGGGTGCCTGGGTGGCTCAGTGGGTTAAAGCCTCTGCTTTCGGCTCAGGATATGATCCCAGGGTCCTGGGATCGAGCCCCACATCGGGCTCTCTGCTCTGTGGGGAGCCTGCTTCCCCTTCTCTCTCTGCCTGCCTCTCTGCCTACTTGTGATCTCCCTCTGTCAAATAAATAAATAAAATCTTAAAAAAAAAAAAAAAGAAAGAAAGAGAAGAAATATCTTTTCTGGGCACCTGGGTGGCTCAGTTGGTTAAGCAACTGCCTTCAGCTCAGGTTATGATCCTGGAGTCCCAGGATCAAGTCCCATATTGGGTTCCCTGCTCAGGAGGGAGTCTGCTTCTCTCTCTGACCTCTCCTCTCTCATGCTTTTTCTCTCTATCTCAAATAAATAAATAAATTATTTAAAAAAAAAAAGAAATATCTTCTCTGTATTTAGAAAAATACTCTTTTGGTGGGGAGGGCAAACACATACACGAACACACACACACATAATGACAACACCTGTATACTCATACTTCTCTAATGATACTATGTATCTAATTATATTAATACACAATCACTGATTGCAAGATTATTTTTGTCCATTGTGGTTTCTTTTGGGTATGAGTAACAAATTTAAACAGGAAAAAAATAATCTCACATAATAAGACATTTGGGATTAAGGACAGCATGAACTCAGGTAAATCAGATGCTTAGTCAAGGTTCTATTATCTACTATGCCATCCACAAGAATGCAATTTTTGAGATGGTTGTTGCAACTCAGGTCATCTCTTTCTCATACAGAAGGAGAGATGTCTCTTTCCACATACAGAAAACTTACCATGAACTTTCAAGCCAACTTCCCATAGAATTGCCCTTCCCCTTTTGCATTGCCCAGATGCAAATATCTGTTTACGTTTCCCATATTGAAGCCAGTTGGTGCCAAGAGTACTAGAATTACCATGTTTTGTTTATGCTAATAAGGATTCACCCACCTTCTGGTCTGGGAAAGGACCACCCATTCATGAAAGATGCTTAAACCTAACTTCTAAAAAGAGTTCTTACAGTGAGATAAAGGGGGGAAATGATGGTGAGGTAGGCAAAAATGTTATCTTCCAGAACAACTTTGAAAGACTGAGGTTTGAGAACATTTCCTCACAGAATGTGTATATAATTATCAACTAAAGCTCCTCTTGAACAATTTCTGAGAACCGGCATTTCAGTGTTCGGAGAGGAGGAAGATCTACCCACGCAAGTCTGGCCATCTACTTGGTTTGAGCCATAGTGTTATGGAAAGAGTGGGAGAAAGATGTGAGTAGTGAACTGTGCCCAAAATTAATAAGAAATCAAGCAAGATGAATAATGACATATTTTAGTTATACTTGGTAAAAGAAAGTCGTTAGGGATTTTAAGATGAACAGGTCAGTGGAAACGTGACCATAAAACCAAAATGGAGTGAGTAAAAGTGAGAAAAAGGAAGCCAAAAATGCATGCAAATTTGAAAATCAAAATCAATACACAAGAGAAAAACTGCCAGGAACTTTTGAAAGGCAGAATAATGGCCTCCTAAAGATGGTCATGTCCTAATTCCTGAAACCCATGTATGGCAAAAGAGTTTGCTGATGAAAATAAGTAAATATCTTGAGATGTGAAAAAGATCCAAAACTTGCCAAAAGGGCCACTCTACACTCTGATTTTTTAAACTAGTATTGTACTATTTAAACTTAAATGAATAAAATAAAATAAAATATTTTATTTTATTTTATTTTAAAAATAAAATAAAATATTTCTGTTAAGATGATATTCATTTGGATTATACAAAATAGACTTTTTAAAGTAATATATTTTTGTAGGGACAACAGATGTAAATCATATAAAAAGATGGGAAAATATGCATATCAAATACTAGTAACTACAAAAGTTACTTTGAAAAATATCAACTGTGTGATCATTTCTCTCAAGATAATTTAAAATTACTGACACTTTACATACTACTCAGTAAAATTTGATTAAATCTTCATAGGTGGAGTTGAAAAACTGAAATTCGTTTCTTAGGGCCTAAATTAATTACAAAACTTTTGTGTCTGAATTTGGAGATCCATCGTAATTTTTACCAAGCAGATTTTTAATTAGTAATAATATAAACAACTTGGAAGCTGTAATTTTTCTTAGTGAGCACAGCCTTCTCATTTTACATACTTATTTTAAAAATTCACTGTTTTTTTGCTATGTAAATGAATTAAAGTAAATGCCAAGTTTTCATCCTAATGGGATTAAGTATTCCCTCTCTTTCTTGTATAGTCCAAAATGATGTTCTTCCACAATTTGGTAACTCTAGCCTATCTATCTTCTTCTGTCTCCCAGTCAAGAAAACAAATGCAATGTCTTTAGTAAGGAATTAGTTGAGAAAAATCTTGAATTGGGAATAAACCAAAAATCACAAATTAGTTGATATTTGATTGCCGTTAGTCTACACAGTCTTAAAGACCTAAGAGACACAGAATTGCTGTGCACATACGTACACAGCATAGAGTATGACTGAATTGAATACATGCTCTAAGTACTGGCCTGTATTATAGATTGTAAAAAAGTGAAAATGGAAGCAATGAGTTTTCAGTAGTGACACGAGAAAATAGCAATTGTTATCATTTTATCAAATTGACAGGTGTTTTATTGCAATGACTACATCCATCAATCTAGCGTTGTGTCATCAGTTATAAACAGACTCAGAAGACTTTTACATCCAATCAAAGGAAATTCTTCAGTGCAATTCTGTGAGGTAAGTTTTTACAATTTTATTAAAGATGACATTATGATGAGAAGAGTGTAGGCAATTTATCCAAGGTCAAGTTATGAAACATTAAATGGATATGCTTGATAAGCAACTTTGGAATTCACAGACTATTGTTATTAAAGTAGTGCTACTTACTTTCCCGAACGTAGCCAGCTTGATCTGTCTTGTTTGCTTCTTTTTCGTTTAGAAATCAAGCAAATATTCATAATCACTCCTTTCCACTCCTTCCTGTTACTCTTTTCGTGGTTGAACCTATATATTATTTATATCCCTCAACATTTGCCAATCCCACTGTCACCGCATCTGTTTGTTAGGAAATAATCAGCTTCCCTCTCTGCTCTTCCTCCTGGGCTCTCATCTCAAAATTCCCTCGAAAGTGAACATTTTCAGTGAGATTTCAGTGATAACAAAAGATGGCAATGATGCACTGAAAGTAATCAATAGAAATGTTTCACAAAATGCTAATAGAAAATCTCAATTTTTTCTATATTTTCTAGTTCTTACGAATTGCAAATTAAGTTGTAAAGGAACTAGCTTTTCTTTTTTTCTGCTGAGTGAACTGTTTTTTTCTTATTTCTGAATATTGCCACTGAGCTCCTTAGCATGTTTAACATTGAACAGATTACTACAACATTGATTTTTCATATGGAGGTATTAAGCCTGAATCTGAGATCCTACTTCAGCTGGAGTACCTATTAATAATACTGACTATGTTGTTTTCAACCATATGCCTTGCGATACAAAACTCCACAGTCTGATTTGATTAAATTTGGGCCTCTTTGCAAGAATAGTTATCGTTGAACACGTTTATGAAGTTATTTTGACTCAAGGAAGACTCCATATCTGCCTCTTTTCTTAGTTCTCATTGGTGAGATAGACAATTTATAGTTTAGCTTGTCTTCATGGAGGTGCTATCCTTCTCCTAATTGTTCATTACCAAATTTTCATTGTTTTCTAGAACATTGTTCAGCTTGAAATTCCTCATACTCTTTTCTAAATATAATCAGTTCTTCTGGCCAAGAATTCTGAACTATATGTCTTATGACCCTCCTCTTGTCCTAGGAAAGATCTCTAAACCACTGCTTTGGAGCGAGGGGCTGGACAGGGGTCTGCTTCTCTAAGAGGAACTCTCCTGATTCATGAGCAAGGTATTGCCAGGGCCAAGAGCCTCTGGTTTTGCCTTGCCTCACCAATTGTGGACTCTGCTCTAGGAGCTGAGAGAAGGGCAGCACAAATCCCTGTGCACTGAGGAATCTGCCATGCCTAAGGTAGAACATATGCCCTATGAATGTGGACTGGGTGAAGAAAGGGGGCGCCCCGCCTTTAGGTCACACTTGCCTGGATTTTAGCCTCTTTAACACAGCTTGAGGGGAGGATAAGAAATACTGGAGAACTGCCCCTAAAGGGGGTGTTCTATAGCTATTGAGTGTGAACTGGGAATAGGAAGCCCCATCTTCTTGGCCATATGCACCCAGAATGGAGGCTCTTTCTGTCTAAGCTGGGAATTGGAGGGAGAGAGCGTGTTGTCATTCAAGTACCACAATCTCACAGTAACTACAGAAATTTATTAGATTTTCTTGAATAAATGCTTCTTCACTTCCTTTTATGCTCTTAGAACAATTTCCAGAGACCCCAAGTGGTTGTTTTGTAATTTCTATCGGTTATAGTTTTCTCACTGAGGATTAGTTCTGCAAAGTTCTTTATGCTGCCATTTCACCTATGTAATATATTTTTTAAAGATTTATCTATCTATTTATTTATATTGAGCACCTGGGTGGCTCAGTGGGTTAAGCCTCTGCCTTCAGCTAAGGTCATGTTCTCAGTGTCCTGGGATCAAGTCCCACATTGGGCTCTCTGCTCAGCGGGGAGCCTGCTTCCCCCATCTCTCTGTCTGCCTCTCTGCCTACGTGTGATCTCTGTCTGTCAAATAAATAAATAGAATCATTTTTTGAAAAAAGATTTATTTATATATTTGAGAGAGAGTACATGTCGGGGGGTGGCGATGGAGGGACAGAGAGAGCGGGAGAGAGGCTCTCAAGCAGACTTCCCACTGAGTGTAGACCTGGATGGCTCAATCTCACAACCTTGAGATCATAAGCTGAGCCAATACCAAGAGTCAGATGCTTCACCGAGTGAGTCACCCCGACACCCCTGTAATATTTTTATGTTAGAATGTGTATAATTCATTTTCAGATAAATTTCTAAGTGTTGCTCTATCATGTTCTCAAACACAGTAGCCAGATTCTTCCCTTATGGGTTAGAGCAGAGTTAGCGTCCAGGGGTCTTCAAACAAGCGAAGTGACTCTGGGGTACAAGACTGAGTAAGCCTCCACCCCAGACAAACACTGTGTCCTTTAATTGCAGGCTCTCTTTGCACACCCACTTACCCAGAAACTGGATGAAACTGTGCTTCATCAATACCTGTTCTGTGTAGGCTATCACATTCCTGAACAAGTTTGCAATCTTTTGGTGAATAGAACTAATATATACTTATGATGAGGGTTTGTGTGTTTGGTTTAAGACCATCAAACCATACCTCAATGAAAACACAACATTCCACTTCTCAAACATCAGAGAATTCCCAATTACTTCCATTTTAACCATTTGTTATTATTTTAAATTTTTTTAAATCTTGACTCTACTCATTCTTCAGCTTGGATCATTATTAACAAAAAGTTTTCGATTAATAAATAATAATAGCTAACTATTACTAACTAGAGACCAACTATTAATAGCTACAACAGCTAAACTCTTCTTCTAACCCTTAAGCTACAGTTATATAGCAATAAAGTCACAGAAGAGCACGGTTGAGAAAGACGGTGCCTTCAGTATCCCCTCCCCTCCCCTAAATTTTCCCAAGACAAATTATGACAGCAAAGCTCTATTTCTCCTAAAATGATCCCAATTATATGGCTCATTAAGAGAGGGCCATGTTGTTGATATAAAGATTCTGTACCTCACAGCAAGCTCCCCAATGTTCAACGGTGCCCTGTGCATAATAGGCATTCATTATATATTTGCTGAGCGGATGAATAAATGAAGGAGTGTTTGTTGAGTAAAATCTGCTTTAATGCCGGAAAGTAGGAAAGGATGGCATCCACGTTTTTAACAACTTAGAGGGATTCTTTCCTTATATAACACAGATCAGACTGAAATGAATAAGGAACAGACTTGAGTGATGCCTTTCTTTTGTGAAGTGGCATCGTGGCTGGGTAGTAATTGAAAGAAACCTACACGGAGTCCACTCATGCTCCAAGCTGATTGAGGTTGGGGGGTAGATCTCACCAGCAGCTCTTAGACCAACTGCAACATAAGTGAAAATTCAATTAAAAATGATACAGTTGGCGGGGGCGAGCAAGATGGCAGAGAAGTAGGAGACCCTGTTTCAACCGGTCCCCGAAAGTGAGCTAATTATCTACCAGAACACTCTGAACACCCATGAAGTCAGCCTGGGAGGTAGGATTATACACTTCTAGATCTCTACGGGGGCAGAAGACACCACTGGACAGGTAAAGTGGAGTGGGAACCCTTGGACTGCTATTGAAGGATAAACAGAAGGGGGAGGGAGCCACCAGATGTGACCCATTGGAAAGTAATAGCCCAGTACAGAAGTGCCCCATGATTGGGGACTAGCATTAACTGGGAGTTAGGTTAAAAGCACTCAAAAAGAGTAAAAGACCTTAAAGGGCAACTGGTGGAATCAGGCAGTCATGGGCACGGGCCTAAGCCCACGGACCCAGGATGGCCACCACCGGTGACAACCCGTGCCAGAGAGTGTGGTGGCGGAAGCTCCAGTTCCTGGTCCCGGAGTCCCCAGGGTTTCAGAGCTTGCACCACCAGTAGGCCAGGATGCACTCCCGCCCCCCACGTGAGGGAATCTGGGGGTGCTCTCTAGAACCACAGCCTTTTGCACTCTGCGCTCATTGTGCAGCTGGGGTCTGAACTGCGCTCCCCACTCGCGCCTGAGAGTGCACAGTTCGGGCACTAGCCAGAGGTCTCTAGGACTGGCCAAGAGTCTGGACACTCCCAGGAACTCAGGGAGATCTCTGGCGGGATCTCTCCGTAGGCAATGACCTGTGAAACCCTGAGGTCAAACCCCAGACTGCAGTCCCAGCAAAGGCAACCACCAGAAATGGGCTCCCTGGACCAACACGGCTCACAGTTTTGGTGCGGGGGTACAGGGACAGGCGGACACATCGAGCAACCCCTGAGACAGTTGCTGGGGATGTGCTCTGCCTGTGGGAGGTTGCACAGCTCAGCAGATTTGCAGAGAGGGAGACTGTGTTCTGGACCACCCAGAGGGGAGCAGACTGAGGCTTCTCTCTGAGGTGGAGGTCTGGGTGCAATTTGCTTTCCACTAAACAAACCTCTGAAAAGCCACAAAAAGTAGCCAAAGAATAAAAACCTCCAGAGAACAAAAGTTTCCACAGAGCCGAGCCGCTTGATAGGGGACAGGGGGACTCAACCCAAGCAAGACTGACTGAAAAACAATGCAGCAGCCCCCTGCCCCAGAAAGCCAGCCAGAAGAACCAGAGGAAGACCACTACAGGGTCCCCATAAAACTGTAAAACCCCAATATCAGAGGAAAACAATATATTAAGCTCCTAGTATTGCCTTAAAACCTCTATATTTCATAGATACAACTTTTATTTTTAATTCGTTCTCACTATTCTTATTCTTTTTATTTTTTTTTCTATCCTACTTACCATTACAGCTAGAGGTTTAATACAACATATTCCATAATAACTTTTAACTTGAACTTTTTCCATACATATACCAGTGTTTTCCTTTTCTATTTTTTTTAAATATACATATAGATATAAGCTTCAAGGTAACCCTTTTTCCCTAATCAATACTACCCCTATATATAAACCAGTTTTAATCTCCCTTTATCTCTGGAAAGTTGAGCCCTTTAACAAAGATATCAAGATACTCCCAGGAAGAATCAAAATAACCTTCCTTGCCCACATCAAGGATTTATAACCACCCTGCCATCTTGGTCTTCTATCAGTGTCTCTGTGTATTTGCTTTGTTCTGGTATTATATAAATCTCATCCTTGGGGTTAATTTTGGCTAGGTTCTTTTTTTTTTCTCCTTGTCATTTACTTTAGTCCTTTTTTTTTTTTTTTTTTTTTTTTTGTCCGTTTTTGTTTGTATACCTTATAAATCTTACCTTTGGGACCCATTCTGGC
This sequence comes from Lontra canadensis, assembly GCF_010015895.1. NCBI lineage: Eukaryota > Metazoa > Chordata > Mammalia > Carnivora > Mustelidae > Lontra > Lontra canadensis. Next base: position 10,476,281 of record NW_022631033.1, read on the forward strand.
TGGGTCTTTTTCTTTTTTCTGTCTTTCTCTTTCTTTCTCTATTTTTTTCCTTTTTCTTTCTTTTTGGTGGTGACTTCCGACTGCTCAGAAGCGTTCCAGGGTGCACCTTGCCTGCACCATGGTTGATATATTCAGCTACACTTCCCTTCAACCACCTCTCACCAAAATAACTAGGAGGAGAAATACCCAACAGAGGAAAAATTCAGAGACTGTGCCCTCTCCATCAGAGCTATGGATATAAATAGTATGTGAGAAAGGGAATTCAGGGTAACAAATAGGCAATGGCTAGGTTGGAGAAAACCATTAGTGACAACATGGAATCAATTAGGGCAGAAATGAAAGCCCCCCCCCCCACCCTGCCCGGGAAGAATTAAAAAATGCTATCAATGAGATCCAATCTAATCTAAATATCTAACTAAGGTAATCAAGGAGAAGATAGACTTAGTGATCTAGAGGCCAAACTGTTAAAGAAAAAGGATCAGGAGGAGGCCAGAAACAAACAGCTTAGAAGCCATGAAAACAGAATTGGGGAAATAAATGACACTATGAAACACTCCAGTGTCAGAATTATTGAGATCCCTGAGGGGGAGGAGAAAGAAAGAAGACTATAAGATATAGTTGAACAAGTTTTCCATAAAAATTTTCCCAATCTGGGGAATGGAGCCACCGATCATGTCCTAGAGGTAGAAAGAACACCCCCCAAGATCAATGAATCTAGAAAGACCTCAAGGCACTTGATTGTAAGACTGATGAATCATAATTTTAGAAAAGGGCATAAGGAGATTAGGACACACACACACACACACACACACACACACACAGAAGGAAGACCACATGAAGTCCAAGTGAGAAGACAGCCATCCCCAAGCCAAGAAGAAAGAACTCAGAAGGAAGCAGGTCTGCTGATACCTTGATCTCAGACTTCCAGCTTCCAGAATCATAAGAAAATAAATTTCTATTGTTTAAATCACTCAGTTTGTGGTGTTTTGTAATGGAAACCCTAGCAAATGAACACACTGCCAATGTTTGCCTTTAAAATAAAGATATAGGTCTACAATCTTTTGTTTGTTTGTTTGGTTTGGTTTTTTTTTGTTTAAGGGGCTTGGTGTGATTTGGAGTTGGATTTTTTTTTTTTTTTAAATTTTAGAACATGTGCTACTTCTGTAAAACACCAGCAGTGGACTGGGGCCACAGGGTGTAATGAAACTCATGATGATTCCACAGAGAGATGTGTGAATATTCACACCACAGGTGAAACATAAAATACAAATAGTTTCACATCAGTTCAGGTCAGGAGTTGATACAAAAAGACTGGTCGCAAGCCGAAATCAACTTTGAACATACTCCACTCCATTCCTGAGACAGAACATTAGAGGTGTGTAGGACTTGTTAAAGTACTTGTTACTGAATGTGCTATTTCGTAATTTGATAAGGCAAATGTTTAATAATTTGTTGGCTTATTTTTGGTCCACTTCTATATGTCAAAAGGCAAGTGATTACATTCTTGATATCAGCTACTTTGCTGATATAAATGAGCCCCATTTATGTCAGACGTATATATCTAGAAGTACAGATATATCATGACAAAATAGACTCATCAGAACTTCAAGTGAATTCAGGTTCTCCAATTTTTAAAACATTTCTCTTCATTAATAGATTCAACTCTCAATGTCTAGTTACTCTCTAGTTACATGTAGACTTCTAAGTTTTATTACTTGTTTTTAAGTCTGCTACCCTTACTTTCTGAACACTAAACAAAAGGTGATTTAGCTCTCACAAGAAGAAGACTATCAGGATGGATTCTAAATATCCATAGTATATTGAGCAACAATTATCAGAATATTGCCCATAGATGTTCCTTCCCTCTATGGATCACAAATAATCACGTGCTAGGAGGAGAGGAGTGCACATATGCCCCAATGAAGCACCAACATTTCTAACCCAACTCAAGTTCCTTTCCATCACCTTGTTGACCTAAATCGTTCTGACATGGAAAATCTACAGTACAAATCTCTTCCTTGCATGTTGCTATAAGGAAGTACTCCTTGGAAGAGTTCTTGCAGACCATTGAAAAAGAGATTAGAGTTCTACAGAATCTGTGATCAGCAGCGTAGAAGCCTCCAATCTAAATACCTAGATTGATCAGTGCTTGTCCTTAAAATGGGAATTCCAGCCTTGGAAAGAAAAACAACATATTCAATGATTTTTTTTTTTTAAGACAAGATGCTGTTTTTAATTGAATATAGACAATTGCACTGGGTTGAATTTTGTCCCCTCCCACAAAAAAATTCACATCTACCTGGAACCTGAATCTATAATCCTATTTGGAAATTGTGTCACTGTGTATGTAAGTAGTTAAGATGAGATTAAACTGATGAGACGTCATGAGACACCTAGTGTCCTTATGAGAAAGTTGTGTCAAGTCTTAGGCACCACAAAGAAGAGAACAAAATGTGGAAAGAGACAGACATTGGAATGATGCAGCTACAAGCCAAGAAATTCCAAGGATTGCTGGGAAGCACTGGATGCCAGGGGAGACATAGGGTACAGATTCTCCCTCAGAACCACCAGAAGGAACCAACCCTCCCAAAACCTTCACTTCAGATTTCTAGTCTCTAGAACTGTGAGAGAATAAATATCTGTAGTTGTAAGCGATCTAGTTTGTGACATTTTGTTACGGCATCCCTAGGGAGCTAATACAACCATAGGTAATCTCTTCAGGGAAGACCTTCTTTGAAGATAGCGCCAACCAATGTAGAACTGAAATGTGGGAGCGAAACATTTTTAGGTTTTTGCAGAATCTCCGACAATATTAGTGCATCAGTAATTATAGGACAAATTAAAAAAAAAAAATCCCTAGTCATTGAAGTTGTCAGTCCCCAGCTTTTAGGAAAAACAGTGCCTTGTGGACAGAAACTCTCGCTGCCTCAACTCTGCACTGGTTGAGTCTGTTCCACTCTTCCGTTTCTCATCTGGACCACGTACTCTTGTCCTGATTACTCTTGGAAGTTTTATTTTGTCTACCCACAGATCCACGACTAAAACTGACCCCAAAGGTTTACATAAGAAATCAGGAATTACATTCTTTGCATAGAGATGAAAGAGAGGGTGTGAAACACATATAATTAATAGAGTTTTCCATTCTATTACTTGATGGAGCGATATGGGAATTTTTTTTTATCAAGATAATGTTTGAACTTGCAGCCATAATTTCTACCCATAGATGTTTAGTGCTGATTCTGTGAGAACTCTTTCTAACAATTCCAAAAATGTTTTGAGAACAACAAAGCATTAGCCAGCCCAAGAGCCCATTAACTGTTAAGAAACATCCAAACATAAATTCTGTGTGAACCTCAATGCCATCTTTTTCCTTTAGTACAAGTAGCACAAGCACAGATTTCACTATGAAAATGTTCCATTATTGCTAATTTGAGATTCAGTGTCATTTCAATGGATTTCTGTTTTCAAAAAGGCTGTGAAGATTTTAGAGTATATTTTTTCAACTTCAAAAATTATTTAGCACTTTACTACTTTAATTTTAAATTAATTATAAATCATTCTATTCCATGTAGCTAATGGGTGCTAAAAACAGCATTTAAAACTCACATCCTTATTTTTTTTTCTTATTTTTTAAATAATGGTTTAAATATTAGGCTTGTTGCCCACACAAGTCAGCTTTTCATTTTTGAAAAGGTGCCCTTTGACAAAGCACACAGGATACTGAGAAGGAATATAGGCAAGAAGATGGAGGTTTGTTTGTGGTTTTGATTTTTTTTTTTTTAAAGAAGAAACACAGTGGCTCTAAATCCCAAAAAATATATCTCTTCATACAATGTGATTGAGTCTTCAAGGAGCCAAATTTCATATGAGGGTGATACGATCAATAAAACTTTATTAATGGTTCCTGAATCAAAACCTCTTTAGAGACAGGAATTCTCTCCAGGAATTCTTTCGTCAATGGTATTACCCTTTTGAGAGTTAGACAACAGTTACAGCTTCACCTCTCTGAAGCCGACCTTTGCATTCTGTCCACCAAAGGTGTGAATGAAACACAACAGAAATTTGCGGTGAGAGTCTTGTTAGGTCAAGCCCACCAGCATTTCAGTGAATCAAACTACAAACAAATTGCTTTGAAATGCTTGTGATCCTTCTGCTGAATATACATTTTCATTTAGAGTGGGAGAGCAGCAAATTGGCGTGACTGGCATCATACAATTGAACTACAGTCTGTGGACTAGCCTAATAGCACCTGTTAGGAGTATAATTTAACTCCGTACGAGCAGTATTTTACCAGGTCATATATTACTAGTAATACAAAATTACAAAGTTGACAAATAGAAAGACATATCGTGAAAATAGACCAAGTTAGCAACGTTTTGTATTTATTTCCGACTTACTGCTGAAGTTTAGAAGCACTCCCAAGTTTCATAACCAAGAACATGGGCAGAGTAGGTACAAACGAAAGAAGCAGGAGACATGTAAATTATGCCGAGAACTCAATTACGGGCCCTCTGTTCATTTGTGGATCGCGGAGCTGACACACCAGGGCCAGCCTACACTCCAGTAGGTGAAAATGTGGCACACGTTTAGCCTTTGGCTTTGCCTCTGGAAAAATACTTCAACAGCTAAACCTATATAAAAATTCATACCTTTCAATTATCCCTGCCTGAGAATGGCTTTGCGGTGATGTGCCCAAGATCAGAACAAGGTTAATGCATTTAACATTTTTCTTAAAAAATGGTTTTCAAGCTTTGCTATAGGGAGGGGCCATGAATTGCCTTCGTTTGACAGGCAAATCTCCTAGCACCCATCCTGTCTCAGATCCCTGCCACAGAGAAAGGTGACATGGCTTAGACAGGAAGATGCAAGTCTATTCTCAAAAGACAGACAGGCTTGTCTTGTCTTCAAGGGCTTTAATTTTAATATAAGAACATATTGAGAGTATTGATGATAATTTGGAGTTCCCATTTGGTTGCTTTTATGTATAAGAATCTCTAACATTGTATTCTGAGGATAAAGAAATATTATATTATTGTAATGGCCAAACTTCTCCCTTGAAGCTAGGAGATTAAGAAAATATTATGCAGATAACAGTAATATACCAAATATTCACATTTTTATATGGCTTTAAATAAACATTTTTCTTTGGGAATAGCCTTTGGCAACATACATAAAACATGTATTGCTCAAACATATGCTCTTTATATATAAATCATATAATGCATGTTTGTGTGACAGAGGCTTACAAAGGGGCGGTTGGGGGGGGGGGAGGATGAGTGAAAGCCCCCTGAACACAATTTTAAACATCCTCTTGTTGACAGTTGGATGTCATTGAACATCTAGTGTGAGACACCAACATCATCACATAAAAATAGAGATACAATGCATATTTTTTGTATGCTGTGAGGTGGAAGTAGTAAGAGAGAAACAAAATTATCAAACTTTGAAACTCCTTTTCAATGGAGAACTGATCTTTGTGACTTAGACACAAATGTTTTCTGCCCCAGAAAAATATTCAAATCATGTATGTTTAGGGAGTGGTTTGGGGGCCAGTAGGAAGAGAGTCTCACATAATCAAAACAATAGCAACAATGACGGTAACAAAAACAACCAAAAAAAAACCAACAAAAAAACTTTACATTTCTGCACATAGGTTTATAATGTAGATTCCAAAAGTTGAATAAGATTCATCAACCTGTGAATCACCTGCATGACTTTTGTAAATCAGATGTGAATCAGATGGAGGCCTTACCTCAGAAAAATGGTTTAAATGTCTAGTTCTTATGTAAAATATTTTATGGGAAAAATAGAGTGTTAGCTTGGTGAAATCAGATATATTTGTTATCTGTAGATTTTATCCTTTTTAAAAAAATTCATTTTCTTTAAATCTTTGGTCCTTACCCTTTTACTCTTCACATAAGCATTAAACGAAGTTTTAATCTTATTGACTAGTGAGAATCATTTAACCTTAATAATGACTAAATATGGGACACTGGGGTGGCTCAGTTGGTTAAGTGTCTGCCTTTGACTCAGGTCATGATCCCAGGGTTCTGGGATCAAGCCCCGCATTGGGTGTCTAGCTCAGCAGGAAGTCTGCTTCACCTTCACCTGCCCCTCCCCCTTCACGTGTGCTCTTTCTCTCTGTCTGACCAATAAATAAACAAAATCTTTTTTAAAAATGAGTAGATGTATAGCCATTTAGATCTACGTTAAATGCATCATTATGACATCTATAAATCAGAAATGTACAAAATCTATTATATCAAATCATTTTATGAGAAAAAAATCCCTTTTATATACTTAACAAAGTAAAAGTTTTACTAAATTAGCATATTATATATGCATATATGTGTATATGTGTATATGTTATATATGTGTGTGTATAATATACATATGCATATCTTAAAACTGATCAATTTAGCCTAAAGACTAATTCCACAAGATGCACAATTAGTACTATATAATCAAATTGAAAATCTCACTAGTTTTTTCACTATGGAAGCAGTCATATAGAATTACTTAAAGGATAAAAGGAAGTGTGTATGTGTGTGTGTGTGTGTGTTGGTCTAGAAATCAGATGACCCATACTGTGTGTGCTTCTAGATAAATGACTTCATAGAAATCATTTACTTTCCATCTGGGTCAATATTTTTAATCAGAAAAATGGTGACACCAAGATCTGCCCTGTTGGCCACAATCATAATATGACATGTATGAACTCAAAATGAAAACCATAAAGTATTTTGCAATTAATTAGCTGCTTTTAGAACCAGATATGAACAAGATAAATGGAGATTAGTAATGGAAAGAGAGAGAATTAACTGCAATAATCTACCTGACGTAATTGTGTTTTACACAATATTAAGCTGGTCAGAGGTGGGAAATTCTGTCAATTGGCTGCTACCTGACAATAAATAAATTATCTCACTGATTTTTTCCCCCTAAAATGACTGAAAAGATGAGTTGTTTTGGCAACACGGTAAACACAGCCAGAGAAAAATTTCACCTTCTCTAACCTCCATTAACTATCTGAATTTGAAACCAAATGCAGATGGAGAACTCATTATTGGAGTGACAATCCCTACTGTAATTAAAAAACATGGGATCTATTTCTAAAGTAGGGATAAGGCAAAGGGCAAAGAAATGTCTGACCCTTTCCATGCATTATCCCAAGGTTTCTTAACATGAAAGTGCTTCAGCTGTTTCAAGCAGATATACTGACCTATGACTGACTAGCTACTACAATTAGGGACAGAAAATTTTAAGTGCTATTAATTAGCCACTAGAGTATAATAGTCCAAAGGTGAGAATTAGAATAAATTCTAGGATGTCTGCAGATTCCTCTCACACAATTGTATAAACTTCACCATTCTCTTTCCAAAGGACATATTTATACCAATATAATGTGACTAAATTAAATCCTTGGTGCAATGTTTGTTTTTTGTTTTGTTTGTTTTGTTTGTTGCCAGTTTCAATGTATCTATTGATCTCACACCCAAATAATTATGGAACCTTCACATCTCATTTTGCTACCCGATATATCAGCTGAAATCAATTCCTTTTCACTCCCTTTTTCTTGGTGCTGACTGCTGTTTCAAAATGAGTATCAGACATTTTAGTACAGCGACCTGGTGAGCCATGTTTTATGCCGGATAACCTAGAAAGAAAAACAAAGACAAAAAAAGTGAAAAGTGAATTATTTCACTGAACTTCTTTATCCTGAAAAGTAAGGCAGAATACAGAAGTCGTTAAAGGAAAGCAGTGAAACCAATAGGCAAAAAAATCCTGTATTGTCCTCTCTGTCTTACAATTTTTGGTTTATCAGATTCAAACTAAGCAACAACAAAAAGTCATGCTACTGATGCTCTATAATATTAATTCTCTAATCTAGTTCCTTTGTTTTCAAAGGACAGAGCCTTTGTATCCAATTAAAATTTGTAAACAGTAGTCACGGCAATTAATTAAATTTCCTCACCATTAAAATGACATTTGAAATTCACCTTTGTGTAACTTGGATTTTCATGCAGTGTGGACATTATCTTATTCCTCATCTTCATATGCTTCTCGTTTTCCCTATTGAATGGTAATTCTACCATCCAGATGCCAAACTGCGAGAATATTCTTCCAGCGGCAGCATATGGTTCCTTGGCAAGCTTATCTAGCATCTGTACAAAAAGCTTATAGTTTCCTTTGGGTATGTAATACTTCTGGCTGCTAAGAGGCAATTTGTGTAGTCTCTTCCTCACAGACACTATTTCTCTTGACAAACCTTTGGTTCTAAGCAAATTTTGTACTTTTTTTTTTTTTTTTGGTCCATTTGAGAATCAGTGATCTACAAAAGCTTGCTTTCTAGCCAGGCAGCTATCCAAGTAGCCTCATTCTATGACCCCAGGATGGATATGGCACTGATACAAATTGATTTAAATACAATAAGAGTTTATTTTGCTACCTTAATAAGGAATATTTTGTTACTAATGAAACTGGAAGATTGTTTACACTGGGGTAGCTATTCCTGAGGATTGTCAAGGTATACAAAACCTGGGTAGGGTAACAACACATAAATGGGTACAGCGTTCAGCATCAGTGCTGTTGTAGATGGTGTGTGTGTGATGTGTGATTTTTCATAGGCAAGTCCCCCCTACTGAAAATTCAGTTTCTGCTGCTGTTCCAACTGAGCTCCCCAGAGGATGTATAGCCCCAGTCCCTCCAGCACTAGGACCGTGGGGAAACGTTTTGTCAGTTGTCGTTTTATCTAAGCCCTACAAGCAAATCTTCTGCCAGAATTAGATACTGTTTCACACTGAAGAATTAAGAGTTAATTTATGTCAAACTGAGAACAAAATCCTTTACAACTCCTCACAACCTTCCCATCATCGTCCTCTAAGGTGGGGGTCATCTTCTCAGATGAAAGTAACCAAAATGTATGAAAAGAAACATCTTTCGATAGGACTCATTTATTCCTGTTGACAAGCTAAGGCAAAACAAAATGTGTGAAAAAGTACCAACAGCCATGCTCTTGTACTATGTATGCAATATTCCTAGAAGCTAGCGTTCTCTGTACCCCATACCTTTCTTGCACGGTCCTCTTAAGAATATCTTTTTTTAAGTGGACCTTTCGGGAAAAATAAAGTAAAATGGGCCCTTAGCAATACAGAATTGAAGTGTATTTCTACTATCTGTAATTTTCTCATGGATGGTTACATGATCGGAGATTTCGGAATAATATTTTAGTGAACTTGATGGAAGAGCAGAAGACCTGAGCTACGGTGAAGGATGTGTGCCTCGGGTATGTCGAGTACTGTTTAGAGATGACAATATTTCCCACATACTATTTTGTGGGGGGTATTCAAAATAATGACTAATTCCTTCATTCGAGAACAGTAAATGTATTTAAGCAAAGTGAAACAGCCTTCGTTATCAGAAGACGTCTTCAAGCCTTCGGTATACTGGTGTGCGTTGTTACTCTCTTAAAGAAATCCTCTTTACGTGATACTTTACCCTCAACTCTTCTTTCCTAAGTAAAGTCTGGACTGCTCCTGTGCAGAATTTTGGGAAATTCTTATATATAGAAAGAGTCTGCCTCTGGATTTCTTAAGTACATTGTATGATATTACTTTGAGAACTTCAGGAAATACTCCAAAAATACAGGATCTGTAAGTAAGAAATGCACTTAATTAATGCAAATAATATTGGAGAGTCCTAATATAGATTCAGCACAGAGTATTTACAAACCTTAGAATTTTATATATATATATATATACATACATATATGTATATATATATATAAAACACACATATTATATAATATATATATATAATGATTTGTGGTCACTATAGTAGATCAGACTGATATGGAAAAACTTACAACTTCCTGCTACAAAGACAGGTAAATACCAGATAATTTGGAATCAAGATATGGTTCAATACATTAAAAAAATTAAAAGAAAAGAGAGAGAAATCCCAATAAATAGATATGAACATCAAGTACTTGAAGAGAATGCAAAGGGAAGATAGCTCAGTGCATTGTCAAAATTCGGTAATCATAGGAATGGATCTTTTGGCTAATTAAAGTTTGATTTTCATAATTACTTTCTTCAAATTATTCTTCAGTAAAATTTTGCTAATTCATAATTTTCTTTTAAAGACTGTCTATTTCTTTTCAAGTTTACAAGTTAATTGGTATAAAGTTGTTTAAATCCTTGACTTTGATTTTTAAAAATCTCTGTGGAGATAAATACATTGAAAGCAGTAGAAATTCATTAAATGTTTTGGGATAAAGTTAGCAAAAATTATTTTGGATCCTCAGGTTAACTCAGAGAAAATAGCCAATTGAAAAATGTCTTCAAAGTGTACCAACAATTTGAAGTAACATTTCAGAGGTTTGGTCTGGTATGAAGTTTGTGATATGGGGCGCCTGGGTGGCTTCGTAAGTTAGGTGTCCAGCTCTTGGTTTTGACTCAGGTCATGATTTTAGGGTCATGGGATCGAGCCCTGAGTTGGTCTCTGCATTCAGCACCGAACCTGCCTGCCATTCTTTCTTTCCCTCTCCCCCTGACCTCCCCCCCAAATCAATAAATAAAATCTTTTAAAAAAATGGAATATGTGATATCATATTCCATTACACAGCGTAGGGGTCAAAGGCAGAGAAACTGGAACTATATTTAGGAAATGGGTTAGGACTAAGGAGAGAAATTACTCAGTCATAGTCAATCCTTGTGACTGAACATCCTGGAAGTGAAGAGTGGGAGACAGGCTACAGTCTAGACCTACTGAGTGCCCATGACAATCAACACCTACCAGATATCAAAGTGAAAGACAGGGAAGTTGGCAGGAGGGAAAAAGGAGTTTCTCAGACAGTGATTGGCCACCAGCTTTGTGTTGAAGACATGTGAATTGGGATTAACCTTTTGATATCAAATCTCAGCCCCTGTCCACATCATGTCTGTGACCTAATCAAATATATTTTTAAACTTTCTAGATTTAAGTTCCTTCCTTTACAAAAGACAGACAATAGTTCTTACCCAGTAAGGTTCTTGTGAAAATTAAATGAGATGATCTTTTGAAGTCCTTGTCAAGGACACAGAAAATGTTAATAAGTGTTAATATTATTATTAGCAGGATTAATAGCCTGAGATCCACCTAAAGCCAGTCCTTGGCAGCTGAGAGCAAGATAAAGGAAGGGGAAGTGGATATACATTTTGATACTGAAATGATGGGTTTCTGTAAGTGAACCCAACTTCAATAAACCTGGGAAGATAGAGGTATGAGAGTAAAGAAAGGAAAGCCATGTAAATGGCTTTTGCCTAGTGCCCTGAGGGACTCAAGACAGGTCAATACTGAGAGCAAGTGAAAACTGTGCTCAAGATTCTTACGACGGTTAAAAAAAAAAGAAGACTGAAATGTTGGCTCAAAAGCATCAAAATAAACATCATCAGAGTAGCTGTATCCTCTGTTATTTCCTCCGTGTTATCATTTTACTTACAAAAGAAAAATGCGGTTGGTGAAATGTGATCTTAGATTCTTTGTTACTAGTACTTAAGTGGCATAAAGCTCTGATATTACGAATGAATAACTGATAATAGGTAGATAATAGCAAGTAAGTTTGGCTTAAGAGGCAAACAACAATTTAGAAAACCCATCTCTGCCAATCCATCCTTACTCTTGGGGCAAGCTCAGTGTCCTTCAATTCTTTGGTAAGCTTAGATCACCCAGAAAGATAATAACATAGATCCTTGGTTGTTTACCTTATATCCAACACCTTTTTTCTTCCTTCTTGATGATAATAATGATAATAATAATGACTATAATGATAATGAACTACTTTCCAGTTGTGTCTTCTCACTGTGCCCATATAACTTACTTCCGCTGCCACCATTCTCAGTCCCAAGGTATAGATTCTGAATATTCTATCCGATCTAATCATTTCACAAATCTTATATTAATTTGCTTTTTACCATCTAAATTAAAAATTCTACTTAAGTTGGCAAGCTTATGATCATTCTACTTCAACCTTTAAGACTTACAAAATATTGATCACATTCACCTTCTGAATCTTTTTCTCTGTCTTATCTCACTTAGCATGTACCTTCAAGGTCCATGCATGTTGTATCAAATGCTTTCCTTTTTATTGTGGCTGAATAATATTCCACATATATATTTCACATTTTCCTTATCCATTCATCCATTGCTGGACATTTAGGTGGCTTCCATATCTTGGCTACTATATATAATGCTAAAATAAACATGGGGGTACAGATTTTTTTTGTTAGTATTTTTGTTTTCTTTGGATAAATACCTAGAAGTAGAATTGGGTCCTATGGTAATTCGATTTTTAATTTCTTGAGGAAACTCCATAATGCTTTCCATAGTGGCTGCACCAATTTCATTCCTACTTACAATGCACAAGGGTTCCCTTTTTTCCACATCCTTGCCAACACTCCTTTTTTTTTTTTTAAATCCTTGATACTAACCATTCTAATGTTTGTGAGATGATATGTCATTGTGGTTTTGATACTCATTTCCCTGATGATGAGTGACGTTGAGCATTTTTTTATCTTGACCATCTAGATGTCTTTTTTGGAGAAAAACATCTACTTATGTCTTCTGCCCGTATTTAAATTGAATTATTTTTTCTTTCATTTTTATATTGAGTTGTACGAGGTTTGTTTGTTTGTTTGTTTACATATTTTGGATCTTAATACCTCAGTAGGTTATTTTGTATTTTGTTTCCATCACTGTGCAGTTTTTAGTTTGATGTAGCCCCATCTTGTTTATTTTAGTTAATTCATTTTGTACTTTTTGTGTTCTTTTTGATTTTTATTTGCCTTCGTGTGATTTTATTTTTTAGGTCTGTAAGAGCTTTTTCAGGAACACAGACCACTGATGTGTATACACTAGTTTTCTTTCTTTTTTTTTTTAACTGTAGTAAATTAGACATAACATGAAGTTTACCCTCAGCCATTTTTAAGCGTGCAGCTTAGAACTGTTAAGAACATCCACACTGCTGTGCTACCAATCTCTAGAGCTCTTCATCTTGCAAAACTGAAACATAGTGTCTATTCAACAACCACTCCCCATTTCTGCTTCCCTTCTGCCCAGCTCCTGGCAACCACCATTCAACAATCAAAGTAATTTTGTGTGTGTGCTGTTTGTTATTGTTTTGTTTTGTTTTGTTTTTTCCTACATCCATTCCTGAGATGGCTGGTATTTTATTGGTCTTCTAGGACACAAAATCTATTTGGCTGATATTAGCTGGCAATAGTTTTCAGAATCACAGATTGCTTTTGTAGGTTGTAACTCTAGTTTAACATCCATGACTTCACAGAGGAGTTTTCTGGAGTTTCCAGCCTTAAGCCTACCTGAATGAGAATTATAAGGGGCATTTGTAGAACATGCAGATTCTGAACTGTACCTCAAATGAACTATGCCAGAACTGTCTATATAATTTGTTTTCTCACCAGCAAGTCCTCAAAATCTACATGTCTTTCAAAAGATCCTGATGATCCTTAAGCAAATTAAAATGTGGTCATCTTAATTGTGTAATTCTTCAATATGTAATTCAACAATCCTATTCTATTATGAAACTCACAGCTAATCCAAGAAAACTACTATCCATCCTGTGTCATCCATAACTTGGAGACAGGACATTGAATCTTGTGACTAAGATAGTGTGAATCGAGAAGAGAGGAGGGATAAGGAGTCACCCTGACAGCTGAGTTCCTGGGGCAGGGTGTACATTTCTAGGTCTTTTCACTGGATACTTACTTGGTCAAGGGCCAATGTAGTGAGTGTTTCAGTTTTTCTCTTCTTTGCTATAAGTCCATCTTATAGTTGCCCCAGCTCTATAACAATGTGTTCCCATAGCCTTTTTTATTCTGAAGTTGTAATTTTAGGTTGCCCAAAGGACCTGGATTTGAAGGGGAAAGGCGACTGGTCTCATCCCCTCGTCTCATTGACTTCAGTGGGGCAAACATCAGTCTCTTTTGGTTCGAGATTCAGTCTCTGATGGTGACCTTACTTCAGAGGCGAGGTAGACCTGGAGGAGATGTCTTCCAAGTTTATGTATCACTTCTACTTCTAAGGAAGAGAAGGAAAAATAAAAACAAAACCCACAAAGGCATCATCTATACACATGCATAACAAAGAACGCCATACACGTGAAGCAAAGAGTTCTACCCAGATGATCTATTTTGTTAACTTGTGCCTTTTGTGAGGTTTAAATACAGTCATCAGATAAGCCTCCTATATGATCCTAAAAACGATACTGAAATATTTTATTTTTCCAAGTAAATGGCCAAAGAAAACCAATCTGCAAGCTATGAAAGACTTAACCATTTTGCTGCAGGATTTCATTGGTCCTTGTCGTTTCAATGACTTTATCTTGTAAATCAAATATTAAAGCTTCGCAGAAATTTCTTGATTCTTATTTATCAGTTACTATGCTTATCTTGTCTCCTCGGCTAATGCCTAATCCCGATGACTTGTTTTGCATGTGTCTCAGTGGATTCGGGCTCACTTTTCTGAATACATTCAAATAGAAAACTTTCTTCCATATCTGTCTCCGCAAAGGAAAACCGTCAGCGTGGCCCAGGGCAGTGTGGCCCAGGGCAGTGTGGTTGCGGAGCTGTATTCCAACATGGCTGACTTCACATTTGCTCACTGCAGAGGCCGCTTCCAAACTGTAACTTTAGCCTTCGAAGTACTGATTTAGTTTCAGGAATTAAAACAAAACAAAACAAAAAACAAAAAACTCTGCAACCCTGAGCACTACCAAATTGTAGCATTTCACAGAACACTTAAAATCAGTCATTATGAAAAAAAAATCAGTCATTATGTACATACCATTTTTTAAATGCATATAAATGTAGTTTTAATTGTATTGAGTACCTGTGTTTATGAGTATGTGTTATTTAATCACAACTTTCACACTATAGTCACTGTGGGGGACCTAGGAGTCTTCGGCAGTGCTAAGGAGCAAAAAGCTAGGGAGAGATACATTTTATTTAGTTTAAAAATATCAGTGTTTAGGATTAAGTATCTGAAAGTTTTTAAGGAAAGCTATACATATAATTCATGATTTGGGTAAGAGAAAACAAGCATTTTGCTAGAACTGAGAAGTTATATGTTCTATAAAGAACATGTAACTATAAAGAGCTAGTTTAGGTAGGCTTTGAGCATCATTCTCTTATATTAGTATAATTTAAGTATCATACTGTCCAGGACCTTCACGAGAGGAAAACCCTATGGTTGGTGGGTAACCAGAAACTGAGGCAAAGAATGATAATAAATGTTTTGACGCACCCGTATTCCAATTTCCAGATGAACCTGTTTAGAAGCTGATTTCCAAGCATTCCGTTCTACCTGGATCAGAAAAAAGTACAGTGAAATGTAAATAATGTATACTGTATTTAGAAAAACAACGTAAATACTTTATAGACTGTTCAGTAAATAATGTATATACTTAGAAAAACAGTATAAATATTTCATGGACTGCTGGGCCCCTGTTAAGACTCAGATTAAACCTCTGGGTTTAAAGAACACTATGTTTATCAAAACTCAATTTCTTCTATGCAATAGAATTCTGCAAGGTTTGGATAAATGGCCATATATAAGCTTCGTATTCATGATACAGCCCTACTGCAGTCACTGTATTAAGTGTACATTATACTTTTTAGTTGCTGCACACTGAAATCATATGAACTTCCAAGTCTGAGCTATGTTTTACTGTTATAAAATATACAGAAAGACTTCTTGTCAAGCCCTTGCCAACCCTGCCAGTCACATTATACATTCATATTATATTCTTGATCTATCAGGATTACAATCCAGAGTCACATATTTCTAATAATAATGTTTACTGTTCTCAACTTCTGATTCCATTAGAGAAATTAATTTCCTTCCTCTCTCCTCTCAGAATAACCCCATTCTTTCTGCATGTATGTCGCCTACTAATACTTTAAAAAAATCTCTTTTTTTTTTCAGTTTCCTTTAAATCAGAGCTAAAAATGTGCTTCCCATGTCTGTCCTTTCAGTACTTTAGCTCTATAGCATATCTTTGCAAGCTCCGCATTTAATATTCAATATCTATTGTTAAATTCCTCATAAAATGCCAGTAAGTGCTCATATGTTCTAATTAATAGGCATAGTGTGAAGGCCATAACCAGCTTCACAGAGGAGAACAATGAGCTCACAGATCACAGCTGCAATCCACCAGAGGTTGGATGTGAACATTCCCTCCTCAACTGCTGAGTATTTCAAGCAGGAGAAGCAGCTGGCGAGCGAACAGAACCCAGGATGAAGTAACAGTTTGCTGGAACCAGGAAAAACTATAAATGTCAAATGCATATCAAATAGTCTTCTATACCAACTGGTTAACATTGTTCATCCCCAAAGATGCGGACTATAAAAATGGAGGCTTCCTAGTAAATGAAACAGGGTATTTAGAGGGATAAAGAGAATAATTTGCAAGAATGCTTGAAGTCTGAAGAATAGCTTTAAAGTATTTGGGTTGAGAGTAGAAGGAGATTTAAAGAAGATAATATGTGCTTTTTTTTGGATGATGATACTAATCTATGGTGACACAAATTCTACACAATATGGGCCAGACATTTGGGGTATAAAAATAGTATGTACCTCATTTGTAGACATGTATGTTTCTAAAGCAAGATGGAAATCAGAGAAACACATCCTTGGATTACCACAGAGGCTAACCAAGTGTTCTCAGACTAAAGTACCGTTTTTATTTTTTTAAAGATTTTATTTATTTATTTGACAGAGAGAGAGATCACAAGTAGGCAGAGAGGCAGGCAGAGGGAGAGGGGGAAGCAGGCTCCCCGCTGAGCAGAGAGCCCGATGCGGGGCTCGATCCCAGTACCCTGAGATCATGACCTGAGCTGAAGGCAGAGGCTTTAACCCACTGAGTCACCCAGGCGCCCCTAAAGTACCATTTCTACATGAAAAACAACTCAAAGTGTATGCTTTTATCAGTTTACTCTCTATATTCATGGATTTTAATGCTTTGCAATTGACCTCCTGACAATGAGGGCTTTTTTTAAATTACACTATGAGACATGGGAGTTAGAAACATTGGGATATGTTTTAAGGAATCTCTGGACATAAGGGATCAGGAAAAGAAAGAGATGCAGTGATCTAATATGTGGAAAGTTTTGTAAGAAATTAAAAAAAAAACATAAAGAAAAGCAGAAGTACAAAGAAAGACTATGGAAGATAAAGGGGTCATTTTAAATGTATGAAGTGAACTTAAATTTTAAGAAATCTCTTGTTCACTGACCAGAAATAGAGTATTTTAAAATTTTCATTTCTTAAATTCAAACTGTCGTACATTTTGAGAGACACTGTAAATACTACAGTCTGATCTAGGGTTTCCTTACACACCGGTTTCTTAATTGAAGGTGATCGGTGACAATCAGGAGCAAATCCATACCTAGAAATTTGAACTACCAGAAGGTCTTTTCAACCATAGTATCTGTATCTTCCTGCCCAATCCTAGCAGAGGGCACTTTGTTCACTTTCCTGAAATAAGATATTCTGCTCCAATATTATTTTAAAGTAACAAATTGCCCTGGAATTTGCAGTCTTTGGGCACATATCATCTCATCTGATTCTCAAAATAAACCTAAGAAATGGATAGGTGTTAGTTCCTATATATAGTTAAGGAGATTGAGATCCAGATGGATTGAGTAACCCACTTAAGGTCTATAGCTAGAAAAATGCAATAATGTTACCTAAGCCTAAGTGTATTTATTCCACCCGAACAATCTCAGACAAAATTATAAAGGAAAAAGAAGAAGGAGGAGGAGGTGGATGGGGAGGAGGAAGGAAGGAAAAAAGAAAGGAAGGGAGGAAGGCAGGTTATCACACCAAATCCTTGGGGTAGAAAGAAGATTTGGGTCTAGTGCCTTAGAACTCTGTGCTGTGAGCACCAAAGCTTAACATTTATTAAAATCATGGGTTTGAAATAAAAACTAAAGAAAATAATTAAAAACTTTTAAAACATATATTTAAGGTCTAAGAATGTATATCCAAACACCTTCTACTAACTGTTGGATACAATAGAAAAAAAAAAAAAGTGAGTAGATACATAGTTTGTTTATTAATGACTTGAGTTGTTCCTGAACTTGAAATAACAATAATTTCACACTTTAAGCAGTTTTCACCTGTAACTCCAAGCACACAAATATTTAATTTTGCTTTACTCCTTCTACACATCCACTTAAATTTCTCTCCTTATTGCAAACCCGTCAGGGAATAAACAAGCTTTGCCAAATTTAATGAAGCAATGCATGTTTAACATACAATCGGTGATTGTATCAGAAATAGCTTATTTTTTTTTTTAATTTTTGCCAACGAGAGTACATGGAAATATTTTCCACTCTTGATTTTTGCACATCAGCTGTAGTAGAGGGACAATAACCGCAAAAAGAATCAACATCTTTTGATCTAAAAATGTATCTGCTAGTACTCACTGGCCCATTCCAGTTCTTGCTCTACTTGGCAAATTGTTCAGGTTAACCACATTTGAACCAAATGTATTGTGTGCAACCCTGAAAAGATGTGTATACATAAAGATGCAGTATATTGTTCTATGTCTACCCAATTGTATCATGATTGCTCACTAGGTTTCAGAGCACAGATTAGGAACTGTTTCTGGCTGAACTATTAGAATTTGTTAATTACTGCTGCTCAATGAATTTTGAGAGCTGCTCATATTGTGTATAAATATTAACTAGAATTTTTCAAAGTTTTCTCTGCAAAGAATATTTTATGAAATCAGAAGTGGTAAACAAAATATTCACCTGCCATCTGCAAGCCAACTCAAACAACTGAACATTGGTTTTTCCATCCATAAAATGGGTTTATTGAGCCAAAGTCGATACCTTTACCACTACTAATAAAAAATGAGATAACATGTATGGACATACTCCCTAAACCACACAGAATTCCTCAATATCGATTGTTAATCTGCATTGTATATGATCCACCTGCCTAAGAATCAGATCTTTATCTATCAAGTTGTTTAATGGAAACAGAGTTTACTCAGGTCCCATGATGTGAAGAATATTCTGGATGGTGTTTTGCCTGCCAGGGGTCTCCTCTATCCTTCCCCTTAGTAGCTGGCTTTCCGGTCGGCTTCCCAAGGGGCTCTGCTCACCAATTCTGTAACAGTTTGTAACTGCTGTTGTTGCTTACGTCTCCTCCCTTCCTGGTTCTCTTTTCTTCCCCCTCCCCTTCTTTTTGCAAACTGTTGGCTGCTTTTTTACAAATATTTTACATGTCCTGTGAAAAGACTCAAAGAACATAACCAAGTCACAACAATATCTGTGAAGACCTCTGATAAGCAGTAAGACTCCGTCCACATAGAGGGAAGCGTTCCTGCTAGTTAATCAGAAGACACTGCTTCAGGACCTCCGACTCCTGAGTGGTCTTCACCAGTGGTCTCTTACTGCGGAGGCCTCTGGAGCTGCTGGAAATGATGTGGGGTGCAGAAAGCTGTCCTTAAATGCTCCATACTGAGCATTACTCTACTCTGTAGCTACAGACATGAATTATTTAAGTTATTCATTTATTTGTTTGTTTATTTATTTTAAAGATTTTATTTATTCATTTGACAGAGAGAGAGTGTGTGCAGCACAAGCAGAGGGAACAGCAGAGGGAGAGGGAGAAGCAGACCCCCTGCTGAGCCCAGTGTGGGGCTCCATCCCAGGACCCTGGTATCATGACCTGAGCTGAAGGCAGATGCTTAACCAACTGAGCCACCCAGGTGCCCCTGCAAACATGAATTTAGTGGGAACCTGCATTTGTGTGTCTATGTATGTGTCAGTGAGTGTGACACACACACTCTAACAGATACAATAATAATGTCCATCAGCACATACCAGCTATAATGCCCCACATACTGTTTTTTATGCTCTCGGTATCAGTTGATTTAGTTGATGCTGTATTGTAGACATTAATTCCTATTTGTTTGCTCTAGCTTACAAAAGGATTCTGTGTTTGCATTATTTCCACCATGAATTTAGTTTGTTGAGTATCTAAGGGGGATTCTTGAAGTAAGATACTTACTTACTAAAAGAAAACACAAGGAAGACCCACTATGCTAATCAACTTTGGAGATGAAAATATGTGGTGAGTATCTACTTTTGTATGTAGAAGAGTGCTGCAACGCATTTGTCCCATTTTTAAACAGGAAACTTAAAGAGGTTTAAGTGATCTGGCTAAAGTTACAGAGTTATTAAAGATGAGTTAATATCCTGTCCTTCAAGCTATATTATATTTCATTCTAACTAACTTAGCTTCTTGGATGGAGAAAGTGGTCAGTCAAGGAGCTTACCATAGAACTAGTCAGGGAAGAAAGGAGAATAAATACATCAATGAAAGAGAATACACTATGTTCTATGACAGGGGAGGCATGGGGAGAATGACAGGCCATCGAAGAGGGATGCCAAGTTTATCTGAATGAGGGTCCCCAGAGGCATCTCAGAATAAGGTATTTTGGTTTGAGTCATTGAAAGAGTATTTTCCGGGCTACCAAGAGAACGGGGAAGGTAATTTCATAAAAGCAAAACATAAAGCAAAAGTATTGAACTGAGAAACAAAACAGTTTGAAAACATGTAGTTCTGACTATGCAGTTATATTAGGCTCCCTCTTACTTGGTTTTAAAATTGCCAGGGGCACCTGGGTGGCTCAGTCCTTAAGCGTCTGCATTCCGCTCAGGTCATGATTCCAGGGTCCTGGGATCAATCCCCGTATTGGGCTCTCTGCTCGGTGGGAAGCCTGCTTCTCCCTCTCCCACTTCCCCTGCTTGTGTTCCCTCTCTCACTGTGTCTCTGACAAATAAATAAAATCTTTAAAAAAAAAAGAAAAGAAAAAAAATTGCCGTATTAAGAATTGGTGAATATCTACTGAGCCCTTCCAGTTTGCCTAGCATCATACATGATAAGTTTTATGACCCATGAGTTAAGTCGTTTATTATTCTCACTTCCCAGATAAAGAAGTTGAGTACAGCAAAGTTTAATAACATATCCGGGATTGTATAAACAAAATATGGCTAAACAAAGACTTGGAACCTAGAAGTGTGAATCCAGAGCCTGGACATTAACCACTGTGCTAGCCAGGTAGGCAATTTCAAGTTCCATTATTATTATTATTATTATAAAACATAACATTAATTTACTTAATAGCCAAGATTCCAACATAGGTAATAAACTACCAATCCTTCCACAATGAACATTTGAAAAATGATTTTAAATATGGTTACAATAAAATATTTAAACAAATGGAAAAATCATACTAGCTAAGAATTATTGTGGGCATATTTGTTAAGACACAAAAAGGAAAGGCACACAGCAAAATCAGCAATGGATGCTTTCTGCCCTGCTTGCCAAGGTAGGTCTTTTAAAGAAAGCCACTCAGGTTGCATATGTATTGGTGTGTGTTTTAAGGTCTTTTGTGTTCCTGAGAGAAATCTGGGATTGGGTTCCAAGAGAGCCTTGTGCGGGCAGCTATCATGCTCCATGGCATTACGTAAATGTGGGTTTTCATATATTAAATTAGAGATTGCCCCAAAGCCGCATCCACTATTGATTTATCACGAGATGGAGCAGTTAGACCATCAAGGATATCACTTGGCACATCCCTTTCATGTAATGAAATTTACAGTGAGAAAGTCAAGGATTCAAAAAGAGAAGACTGGGTGTTGTGGCCAAGGGGGAAAAGACTCCGTTCAAACTACTTGTTAATTCCTGCTGAGTAGGTTATTGAAGTGGTAATAAGGCACAGGCATTGCCGCGGGCCTTCGCATTTGTCGCTCTCAGCCTGGATGTGCGCTCCCCATCAAGGACGTTATTCCGCGAGGCGGGCTGCAGCCTCCGCTCATCTCTCCCTGAGCTTTGGCGGTCCGGCTGCAAAGCCGGGGTCCTAGCTGAGAAACACGGAAATGTTCCATATTTCCTTTAACATTGTTTCTCTGAACACGATTTATTTTTTTATACCCTCCTGACACTGAACTTTTTTTTTTTTTTTTAAGATTCACAATTCGCTGTGAGTTGAATAAGAGAAGGTTGTCTTTTTCATAAATCTGTGCAAACCTCATCTCATTAGTGACTGTTTGGGAGGCAAAAAACAGCGAAAGTGACGGCTTCTTGGTCATGTGTTACATCCTAGAAACCTATGCCAAGCATAGGTCAAATTCTTCTTTCAACATAATTTTGAACGAAAGAGCTCCAGGGAGTCTCTACTATCTGAATTAATACCATTTTGAACAGAACAATGGACCAAGCAGTAAGGCTCAGGACCAAGTTTACATCTGAGTCAAAATACGTTTGGCAAATTTTAATGTGGCAAAGTCACCAGGTAAAACATTCAGTAATGAGATTCTGTAAAGTTAAAATAGCCCAAATGTGATTATTTTGTGAATTGACAGAGTAATCAGAATTAAGAAAAAGAATTGTAACATTCCTATGCTAAGTGAATACTCAGAAACCCAAGGGGGGGGAGGTGGGGGAAGGACAGAAACATTGTGTCTCCAGTTTCTCATATGACAGTTTGGTGGAAAAATCAAAGTTTGGATCCAGTTCTCACAATTTTTACAACAGTGATTTCACTTGCACACACTTAACTTCTTCTCCAATCCTTTGGAGTAAGGCGACCTCTGATTGATTGCATGAGGACCCTGTGATACAGTAGGAAAAGCCCAGCTGTGTGAGATCCACGTCCCAGTGTCTTTCTGGTGTGCAGTAGTGGTAAGAGAAAATGGCACGTTGTTGATGTGTAGATAATATATATGTTTCGGTATTTTTTTCTTTTACAACGTTTTATTTATTTGTGAATGGATGAAAGTGCTTTGTAACCTTTGAAGTGTGCTGAACTTCTAAGATAATATGAGTATATGAAATATTTACGTCCTTTACACACAGCCTAGGGTTAAGACAGTGAGAGTCTCCTCGGATTGTCAAAGAGAATGAATGGAATTTAGAAGTCCTCATTCTTTAGATTCCACACCGGGCCTTAAGGCTCAGCCTTAGCCTTCTGGCTCATTTCTTGCAGAAGAAATATTTATTTTGTTCTTAAATAGTGGAGAAGCAATATACAGGAAAGGTAGTTGCAAAACAACAGAAATCTTTATGAGGCCAAACTTTTGATTAACTTGCAGGTTAGATCATGGAATTTTCATGTATGTTAAGAGCTTACTGTGTGCATAGTGGAATATCCAATTTTATTTCATATGGGAAGGGATTGGCAAGTGATGCGGTAGCAGGATTTCCCGTAGTGGGGCATTGGCCCAGACTTAAAGCTGTGTTTCACAGAAATAATTTCACAAAATGTGGAAGACAGTGATACAGTGGCCAAAGAGTGGTGCTATAGATTGATGGGTTGACTTCTCAAGGTTCCCTCCAGTGCTAACGCCCCAAGATTCTTTCCATAGTCTACAAAATATGCAAAATATAGAAATGAAAGAGTTTATACCCTAAGGTTATCTCCATGTTTAAAAACACAAATCATAGGTAGCAACAGATTTTGGGGAATGGATGAAATAGAGAGAGAAAAGATGAAAGAATGGGTAAGAACAAAGAAGCAGAAATAAAGGGAAGAACAAAGAAATAAAAGTAAAGAAAACCATGGCAAGTGTAATCGAAAAGGAAAATGCTAAATATTTAAATGACAAAAGTGAGGAGAGTCTGAAACAGAAAATAAACACTTTAACGTGCTTGTCTAAATATCCAAAAACTGTAAAGGATGTATGGAGGGATGACATGTTCTTACAAACCATCAATAGTTTCCATAATTGCCATTTCTTCTGTAAATTCTTTAAGGAATAAAGATGTATTTTACATATGTACCTATACCTGTATCTACCCTTATATGTCAGCATCATTTTTTTTTAAATTTCTGTGGCATTAACCTATTTACCTGCTATGCTCAAATGCAGAACATGTCTTTATTCCCAAACCAAGTATACCCTCATTCCAGAGCTTGAAGAGTTAGTAGAGGTCATTTGACTCCTTTCATTTGAATCCTTTCACGATTCAAATGAGCAAACAGGGACACAGGAAACTCAGAGTTTATTCTAGAACCTACACATTAGCGGTGAAAGGATTCTGATGAGAATAAAACACTTCAATCCTCTGGCTCTACCACCTATTTCTTTGTGAGTATAGTTTTAATATACTTGTTTGCCTTATAAGAAACTTAATGCCTATTTATTTATGATTTACAGAATACTAAGTATCTGACTTAGACACTAGACTAAGAGAAAAAAACAAAATTCTAAAAGTAACACTGGGTGCGCTGGGTGGCTCATCTGGTTAAGCGTCTCCCTTCAGCTCAGGTCATGATCCCAGCGTCCTGGGATTGAGTCCCACACAGGGCTCCTTGCTCAGCGTGGAGTCTGTGTCTCCCTCTCCCAGTCTCCCTGCTCTCTCTCTCTCTCTCTCAAACAAATAAATAAAATCTTAAAAAAAAAAAAGTAACACTAAAGAGAGAGAAAGATAAAGATCATTTATATATTTATCACATAAGCAAATAGCAGAAAATATGGCAAAATGATAGAAATCTTGAGTCTCAGTCTAATTTAAAGACTGTGTGAAGGTTTCTGCTTTTTGGATTCTGTCAAATCTCATTTTGCTTTCCTCTCTGGACAAGATGTGATATAAAAACTATCACTGAAAGTCATAACCATCTGGCACATATCATTCAAATCATCATGAGAGAAACTCCCTGGCCAAGCCAAAGATGGGGTCTGGGATACTGCTTGACTTTGGACACAGAACTCATTGTTCATGAGTGCTTGATAAATATGGTTTCATAGTCAATTATGTTCTAGAAAGTTAAGCAAAAAAGAAATTTGGAAGTTTTGAAATAAAAGTGTATGACAATATAAAGAAAACTGTACACACTTATTGTGTAAAAAAGATGCATGCAATCTGTCTTCCAAAGTACATACTATAACTTCTAATTTAATAAAATCATTGAATTTTAAAACAAAACATTTAGAAGTAGCAGAATAAGAAAAAAATGGGTAAATGAAAATTCACACTGCAAGGGTAAGTTAAATAGATTTGCAAAGCCTTGTAGTGATTGTTACAAACTCTGGATAGTATGGCTTTAAATTCAGCATATGTATTTTGCAAAGTATTTAGGTTTTAAACCACAAAGCCAATAGAGCCTAAAGTTATACGGAGCCTATTATGGCCTCCAATATTAGACTTTTATATATGAACCCACTAGTGTGTGTTCTCCATGAACTCAGCGATACATCGAGTCTCTGCCTAATCAGTCAATTTAGTGTCTAATCCATACAAGGTGCTCAATAAAAGGGTCTTTTCCCTTTTAAAACATTAGTGTCAGGTAAAATTTTCAGAGTGGAAGTCATTCTTTTCAAGTATCCGTGAACTTCATTGAATATATACCATCTCAAAACCATCACAAAAATCAAAATTTGGATCAGTTCCATCACCTCCCAAAATGTCCTCCTGTCCTTGTACAGTCTAGTCCCCACTCATCCTCAGCCCTGGGCAGGCACTAATTTGTTTCTGTCCCTATCGTTTTTCCCCTTAACAGAACGTCAGATAAATAGACTCTCACAATATGTACTCTTTTGTGTCTGATTTCCTTCACTTAGCATAATGTTCTCAGATTCACTCACAGTATTGTGTCTATTAGCAGGGTTTGGTTTTGGTTTGTTGCTGTTGTTGTTGGGAAATATTCCGTTGTACGATTATGCCACAATTTATTGATCCATTCACCAGTTGATAAACATTTTAAGTTTTTCCCAGTTTGAGGATATTAGGCACAAAACTGTTATGAACAATCATGTCCAGGTTTGTGTAGACCTTTGTGATTTTTAATGCAAGAAAGTGTGGCTTAGAAATTATTGCATAGGACAGCAGTAATTGCTTGGTGGCTCAATCGGTTAAGCATCCAACTCGATTTCAGCTCAGGGCTTGATCTCAGGTCATGAGTTCAAGCCACACATTGGGTTCCATGCTGAGCATGGAGCCTACTTACAAAAGTGAATTTACAGAAAAATACTGGAGAAACAAAAAGATCATCCTTATCTCTGTGTGGGGCCAGGCATGTCAGCAATGTAGTCACAGGACATCATTCCAGAATATTTTTATTATATTCTTTGCTTAATCATGTGAAAAGGGTTTTGGGGGAATATGGGTAAGTAGAGAGAAGAGAGTGATTGGGGAAGTGACTTGAATTTTTTAGCTGGCTACTGTATTCTCTATAGCTTTGCCATCTAATAATTGTATAATTATAGTAATATTAGCAACAGTATGAATAAGAATAGGGAAAATGGCTAACACAACACGATGCCTTCTATGTACCAAGAATGATCTAAGAGTCTGACTTTTTAAAATCACTTGATTCTCTTAACAACTCATCATAATAGGTTATTATTGTTATTATCGGATTATAGAACCAAGACCAGGAAATATAAGTGAGTGGACCAAGTTCACGTAGCTACTCAGTGGTGGAGTGACATTCAGAAAGGAAGATTAACTCCAGAATTCATGTTCCTAACCCCTATCCAATACTACTTTAATACAATAGCTGTCCTATTCATAAATTATTCTTTTTTAGTGAGTACTATTTGTGAAAGACACTCTCAGTTCTCACCATTAGAACATAGTGAACAGAGTATAGCCAAGATTTGATGATCGATACTAACTCCATCCTATTGCCTATGAATGTCCTTAAGAAAGCTCTCTTACATTTCTTAGACATGGCTATGTGCAAATACTTAAGCTATAACTCTACTTTCTTTATAGATATTGAGAGAAGTTTCTCTTAGTGAAATTCAAAATCAAAGTTGTCTAATATTCTGAATAAAAACATATCATACTACATCTTTTTGGTTATGTTCATAATGTGTCCATATAACATAAAATCAAGAGATCAGTTACAATGAGAAAAATGATCTTGTATTTAATATTGAAAGATCACTCTACACCTCTTCCCATTTACTTGAAAAAATGTGGTTGGGACAGTATTTTGGAGCTCGAGGCAAGGACTTCAAGGTGCTTAAACTTAAAGAAAAATTAGAATCAATTAGATTATCAAATTATTTTATTAGCCATAAAAGGTTAATAAGCAATTTAAAAAGGAGGGGTCTGGCTTTAAATGATTTGGGCATTTCAAATAAAATGACAAATGATTCAAACTTATAGTTTTTTCTTTTACACAATTCATATTATCTCACTATTTTATTTTCAATACAGAATGGTACTTGTTCCTTGTTTGTGGATGAAATGATTTCCATAATATGTTTACAATGACTTTTCCCACTGTTTATCTCTTTATTAACTATTTTTAACCGATGAGTTTGGCTAGATAAAAATTAGAGCATGACACTAACTAAAATCAATCCTATTATGGATTAAGTGTATTCCCTAAAAAGATACGTGGAAGTTCTTCCCCTGGAAATTGTGATTGTGACCCTTCTGCAAAAAAGAGCTTTATAGATGTCATTGAGTTAGATGAGGTCATTAGGGTGGGCTCTGATGCAATGTGACCTTGTCCTTGAAAGAAGAGAGCAATGTGGGTGCAGACACGGGAAACAGTGACCACCAGGTGAAGACACAGACACAGAAGGAAAATGGTCATGGAAAGACAGAGGTGAGGACGGAAGTCGTGCTCCCCCAAACCAGGGAGCATCTGGGGCCACCAGAAGCCAGAAAAGGCAAGGAAGGATTCTCCCCCCAATACCTTGATTCTGAATATCTAGCCCCAAGAACTGTAAGATAATACATCTGCGTTGTTTTAAGCCACTCAGTATGTGGTGCTTTGTTATGACAGCCTTAGGAAACTGACACACTGACAAATAACAAGATTGATGTCAAACATTTTAAAGAAACATTCTGAAATCTCTGGCTGCTTCGTATTCAAGATCAAATTAGTGATCATCAACATAGATCAACAGAGTAGCAGCCTGGTAAGTTCAGCTCTATTGTTATAATTAGGCAGCCACACAGCAGGGCATAGGAATCCTAGCCTTTTGAAGGACAGGCAAGTATTTTGATTTCTGGACCTCTCACTGGATTCCCATTAAGGTCCTCGATTTTATATGCAAGCATTTTCCAATTTTCTATAACATGAATCCTCTTGTTTGTCTGATATGTGCTGAGATCATTTGCTCAGTCCAAGGTTATGCACCACTCAGTTGTGTCACAGGAAGGTGGAATTGGAGTTCTGCACGAAAGTAAATCGTGTACTAATGAACAAAGAAGTCAAAGAGGTCGAAAGAGAAAGGAAGTTTCCCTTGAGATCTTTTTTTTGCTCCTTTTTTTATGACAGGTTTGAGGAACACTGTAATGTACTGAGGGTTGTCCAGAGCCCGATGGAAGAAGAAAAGGTGAATATCAAAGTGATACAGCGAGGCTCCTGTGCCCGTACTCAAAGCATTTTGGGCACAATTGCTGAATATTTCAAATATTCCATTCAGCAATCCCAATACATGAAAAGATCGACCATTGTATTTATGTTAAATATTCTATGGCTTATTAACTTGGCATAACTCATCCCCACTTTTCCCTTAGCCCGAACTTAGAATCCCAATAGAAATATTACCTTCACATGCTAACAATATACTCTATATTGTTTTCAATATACTCTAGTAATATACTTGGATAGAGCATCATCAGATTGGCTAATTCAATGAGACCATTTCCCTTGCAGATGAGCTACGTTCAATTTGTTACCTGCCAAGTGTGGCAGCTCAATACCGGGCCCCTTATTCAAGAATCAGGGAGAAAGTGTGCTAAATGAGCCTGGCTGTCAACATGTTCTCTCTTTGCAACATCCTCAGCCTTCTCTGGGATGAACCCTCCCCACCCAGGTCCACGTACACATTGTTCTTCTCTCTGCTCTCACAGTGGGTTGATGTTACAAGAGACCTGAATCTACGCGCACACACACACACACACACACACACACACCCTGTATTGATTTACGCTGTTCCTCTAGACGTCAGTCTCGGAAAAATCTCCCCTTCCAGCTATTCATCTTCAATTTGGGCATAGACATTTTTTTATTTGTTATTTTTACAAAAAGGGAAACATGTAAAGGATCAGGAAGAAAAAAAAAATATGGGAAGAAGCCTATTTGAATATGTTAAACACAGCTGGCCTCAATGTGAATTATTTTAAAGTGGATAGAGCCAACAAATAGCATGATTGGGTTTTTTTTTTTTTTCAATTCCTTCATGTAACTTTCCATAACTGAATAGAAGCTCTGCATGGAGAATGGATGGCAGGGTAGAGATTAAACCAGAGCTGACAAACTCTCGTTTGAGAGCTACAAGAGCTACAAGAATCATTAGGTCTGTCATTTTGTTCTCTACCCACAGTGTTCTGCAAAGATATTATAGCATGGGCACCCACTGACTTGAGATTTCTGTAACACCTGGACTCAGAGCTATAAGAAAGGGGTAGTAATGATAGTTCCATGATTATTCCCTTTCTGGTCAATTTCAATCAGTTCCTTAATGTGACTTTAATGATGTTTTTTAGTTCATTCCTTTTTATTTTTTTAATGCTATACCAATAGCATTTCCATTCAACCACTGTGATTTTTTCATTAGGATGATTATAATGGAAGATGACTCTCAGTGGAAATGTATGAGACACTCTTGTTATCCATGCACCATTGTTACTCTACACTAATTGCTCCAGTTTGTCATGTGAATGAGTATTTAAGGAGATTTTAATCCCTGAACCACCACATTCATTGCAATTCTGTATGCTAAAGATCCTTACGACGTTATAGTGATATATTGGTAACATTGCACACATGCCCAGATCTTCTAAAATTTAAACATAGTTAAAGTGTTTGGATGCATTTTAATTTGTAAGTGATTTGTTCCTCAAATAAATTGATGTGCACTGAGTTATAGTTTGGAATAAACTTTACAGTTAAAGTTTCACAAATGCAGTCTGAGAGGACTGAATCCTTTCACTGATTTCTGGCTCTAACTTGCAAGCCGTGCTTCAGTTAAGTTCCTGGTAAGGGTAGGCAGTTTTGAATAATGTCCAGCTATCACAGCTCCTTGCTCCTATGAGAAAGATGTCAAATGCACTGAACCCATCAAGGCAGGGATGTAGGTCATTAACTCAACTATAGGTCTGAAAGCATTTTGAAAACTGGGTCAGTTCGTCAAAAGTACAAACATGACATGACAGAGCCTGTTGCTAAAACTGAAGTGTACAATTACAAGTCACATCAAAAGTAATCAATGCAGTTCATTATACAATCGGTTGTTTGGGGCGACTACAGCAAAGTTCAAAGTAAAAAATATACTTGTCTCTATCTAGGGATGATAAAAAGGTTAGACTGAGAAGATGGCGACATTATCAAAGAGTTGTAAATATATGACATACTGAGCTGGCATTTTTGAAAGTTTCTCTTTCAGCATAGAACTTCTATCACCATAGCAATGGAGTCTACAAAGACTGTATTAATTAGATGCAAATGGCTGCAAGGGAAATAGAACCTTTTAGTTTTTGAGAACCAGAGCTTAAGCCTGATATATTACAGAGTATGCTATGGAAACCACATCGTCAGTTGAGCATACTGAATTTGATATACCGTCTCGCAAGGAAAGGTCATTTGAGTTGGCATGATTACAGTTGTTTGGAAGTAGGTGTGAAACTACCAGTACTAAATAAAGTTAATTGATGATAGCCCTGCAAGTATTAAAATGTACAAATGCCATAAAAGGATAAATACAAAAATGACAGAAAATGTACATACGGAAGGAGAGTGGAGTTCCAAGAGCCCATCCGCAATTAACGATTGATGAGTTGTGAAGGCAATCATATGAAATAGTTCTGTCATAATCTTACATAAGAGTTTAAACAACAATTTTTAACGTTTAGGTCAACTTTAGGTAAGTTACACATTTCTGAATATGTTGAAATCTATTGTCTTGAGCATAGTTTGCATAGAAAGAACTCAAACTCATGTTGAGCTTGGTGGAAAATTGAGGAGAGGCAGATCAAGAAGATTCTCACAACTCCATTCTTCCTGGTTTTTGGCAGCTTAATAGCAATAGCAGGTCAAAGTCAGTTTACGGAAGCAAAGGCCCATGGACGCTTTTCCAAACAAGTTCTAACCTTCTGGAGTATGCAGCTTGGTTTCCTCCAGCGTCATACAGAAAATCTCTGCAGCACCCACTTCCACATAGAGAACTTTGGAGTAGGGGCACCTGGGAGGCCCAGGCGGTTTAGTGTCCGACTCTTGATCTCAGTTCAGGTTTTGTCTTAGGGTCGTGAGTTCAAGCCCCACGTTGGGCTCCACACTGGGCACATAGCCTACTTAAAAAAAAAAAAAAAAAAAAAAAAAAAGAGGAAAAAAAAAAACTTTGGAGTAGGACTTCTTTCCACTGGCCAACGACCACAGATACGCCAGTTTAGGCTTGCACCTGTACATGGCTATGTGAATTATAGCGATCTCAAGGAATTGTGTGCACTTTGCTATACCCCTGCTTATAAGGTTTAATACCTCAACATAAGCATCGACAAATTTAATGAACCCTGCTTAATTACCTTTGGGTCTTATTGCTTAAAGCTGGATCAAAATGGCAACTATAGTGAATTCTCACAATAATGGCATTCCCATTTCTGTTTTTAATGTTCTTTGCTCTCTAGGGTCCCTAAACCTAAAGAATATTAGTCTCAAACTGCCTGCATTAAAAACAAAAACAAAACCAATGGGCCACCTGTGTGGCTCAGTGGTTAAGCGTCTGCCTTCGGCTCAGGTCATGATCCCAGGACCCTGGGATTGAGCCCCACATCGGGCTCCCTGCTCAGCAGAAAGCCTGCTTCTCCCTCTCCCACTCGCCCTGCTTGTGTTCCCTCTCTCGCTCTCTCTCTCTCTCTCTCTGTCAAATAAATAAAATCTTAAAAAAAAATAAAAATAAAAAAACCTGCCATGGAAGAGAATGAAAAGGACAACAAGAGAGAAGGTTTTCACAATTCCTGGATGCAATTTTCTCTGAAGTCAGCTTCTCCTTTGCACCCTGTGTATAATTTCAGCCAAAGAGGTTCTATGAAAAGTTGAGATGTTCAAGAACGCTTCATATAAGTCTTGAAGATGAGTAGAAAATTTTCAACACTGTATAATAGGTGTATGTACATTGGGAACACTTGGGACCGGAGGAGAATCTAGCAGTGGTCCTGTTATGGAGAAGTTTGCTACCAGAATGCAGGGAAGAGGAAGTCTAAGAGCCCCCACAGGGAAATAGCTTGCCACATTCAGGGAACTGGAGACAATGCCATGCGATTTAAGCATTAGGAGACTGCATATATGGAATAAGTGAAAAAAATGGATGGAAGGGTGCTTCCTAGGTACTAAACACCCTTCTTAGCATTTATACCTATTATCTTACATATCAATGTAATCCCCATAGCAACACTGTGAGACATGTACTATTATATCTCTGTGTTGCCTACTGTAAAACTAAGACACAAAGACATGCAGATTCATGAGTAGAAGGGCTTCAGACCCTGACAGTGGGGTTCCAGTACATGATCATTAACTCTGGGCTACAGTGGCCTTCCAGTGAGCTCGTGTATGTAGACCTCTCCATCAAGAAACCTCTTGTCAGCTCTGTAAAAATCTGGGGGAAGACATCAAAGGATGTCTCAAAACTACTGTTGAAACTGCAAGAGATTTGTTTCAGATCATTTTGAATCTAAGTAGGGAGATTAAATTCAAACAGTAAAGATGACTCAGAGCAAAGAACCTAGTCAGGTAGCTATTTCAACCACCAGGGAAAGGCTGATGGGTACGTCATTACGATGTCAGTGGGAATGGAGAGGAAGAAACGATCTAAGAGACATTCAGGAGACATATTTGCTATGACTTAGTAACTAAATAGTCAAAGGCTTTTCATTTGTTTCTTTTAATTTAATACCTGGACCATCCCTATTCTTGTTAGTTATCTCATGTCTCAATGTTTATTCAAAGTCTGAAGAGTCCAAACCTAGTAGTTGTCCTTCAAGCCATTCAGATATCTCTTTTTTTTTTTCCTATTTCTTCTAACTTCAGCCTGAAGCCAAGATTGGGAGGTAAGAACAGGGAGAATCCCCATTATTGAAATCTTCACACTCACACTCAACAAGTGTTTCTTGAGACTAAGTATTTTCTTGTCAAGTCCAGTCCTTTCCTGAGGCTGCCACTAGGACACCTCTCGTGCCTCAATTCAACCATCGCGGTGTGAATTTGCACCTTAGACACCTTTTCTAGGACACCATTTCTGATCTTGAGAGGAAAAAGGCTCACTGCAGGAATTAAAAATTTTCTACCTTTTTCCACAAAGCGCTGTTACTGGAAAATTGCTTACTGGCTTCCCTTTAAAGTCTCCAGTATTACCTTTGACAACATCCTAGTGAACCCCCAGATGGAAAGCTGTCCTTCTCAATCAACCATGCTCTCCAACCCTCCCCAAAAGGTAAGGGAAAGGCCTATTCAATTGTAGGACTGGCCCTACATGATGAAAAGTTTCATCGTGTGTACCCCGTGCCATGATAAGTAATGGTAGGTATCTTAGAAGTACACCTCAGGGCCAGCTTCCTCAAATAGAGCTGTTAATAGCACCCTTTCTCTCAATTAAATATGTGAAGAATCATGGCACGTTGTAGTTCACACCTCACAGTTTTCGAAGGACAGCACATAAAATCTGTGGAACAAAGCTCCACTGAAAAGAAGTAACAAAATTCTCTTCCACATTCCACAGATTGTTTTCAAATTACCCTTGTCAGAGCACTTCTTTCTAAATTACGCTTACTTGTCATAATTATGTATTCCCCACCATTCCTGGGATAGTAAGTTACTTCCAAAATGCTTAGCAAATGGGGAAAAAAATTAGAAAATGAATCCATTACTCTTTTTTATCTGAAAGTACTTGAGATGATTGCCACATATATTTACTTTTGCTTTTGCAGAAAAGAGTGGAGGGCAACTTAAAAATAGGCTCAGAACATTTTAAGAGAAACAAAAAAGCAATAAGGAAGGAAATTTGTGGGTAGATTAGCAAGATGGAGAAGAAATGAGTTTAGAATGTATGGAGTTTTCCATAAAGATCTGAGAACTTAAATAGAAATTATTCGCAAATTAGATTTTATTTACTAGTAATCAGCACACGGACAGAAATATTTATTATAACTTTCAAAATGTCAAACTCTAACAACCAGGGTGTTAAAGCTAACAAAGTTTTCAAATGGTTAAATACAGAAAGGACACTGAATATAATGAACAAATCTCTTGTTATAATTTGGGCAGTACATTTCACAGAGATGTGTCTTTTGATATTTTTCATTGCAGAATGAAATGGAAAGGCATTGCAGGGGATTTCAAGGGGCAACAATTTAAAATATTCTGTTTGCATGCCGTGAGAGTCCTAAATTTCGGTGGTGGATTTTTATTTTTATTTATTTTTATTTTTTATTTTTTTAAATTGTATTTATTTATTTGACAGACAAGATCACAAGTAGGCAGAGAGGCAGGCAGAGAGAGGAAGGGAAGCAGGCTCTCTGCTAAGCAGGGAGCCTGATGTGGGACTCGATCCCAGGACCCTGAGATCATGACCTGAGCGGAAGGCAGAGGCTTTACCCACTGAGCCACCCAGTGCCCCAAGGTGGTGGATTTTTAGATTACCTAGTGAAATATTTGGACTGAACTTCCTTCAAGTATATTCCCGTAAATACGTTTCTGAGAGGAAAACCCAGGAAAAGTAAGGAGGAACTATGAGTTGAAAAAGGGACAGAAAATGCAAATACATTATCTGTTTGCTGGTGTAAGCTCTGGGGTAAAAGAAGGGAAGGAGGGAAATGTAAAAAGGAAGTGAGATTTGTTAAGTTGAATTGTCCAAAGCCCTAAAAAAATTAAAAGTTTAACCAAGAAAAGATGTGCATCAGGTTTTTAATAAGCTTCTCTCTTAAGCCATTTAAATTAATAGTCATAACATTTACAGAACTTTTTTTAATTGTAGAAATGTTGCATTTATTCAAAAATGCATAACAGCGATCATGATGTGAAAAACGCCTACTCCCATTGCCTCCTCCGCCCCCTCCTCTATCCAGCCTGCCTCGTTTTTTTTGCATGTATCACATGACCAGATCTTCTGCAGTTAGAGAATGTATCTACCTTTCCATCATGTTTTGATTAAAGACAAATGTTAATTAATGAAACGATCATTCTAAATAAAAATTGCCTTTGTATAATTCTATATTAAATTTTCAAACATTTCCCTCACTCAGGGGATTATGTAATGTGGCTTATCTGTAAGTTTCCCTGCAATGATTAATATTCAGGAAAAAGTTCAAACTTAGTTAAAAATCAGTTAAAATTAAATAACTGCTTAGTGGAAACCATTCATTTAATGAAGGATATTTTTTAAACCCCTGCAGCATGAACTGTCCTTTGGGGGATAAGTAAAGCTTCCTAGGACTTCTAATGTTCATTCCATAGGTGTCTGTGAAACTTATCAAATATTCAAAGTGCAAACATACACATCTTTGCTCTATCAATATTTATAGCCTGAAAACACATTATTGTTGCAAATATGTCAGGACAATGAAAAATACCCATTTACAATGGGAATATATAACAAAGGGCAGTTGAACAATATAATTTATTTCTATCATTTATTGAATGGCTCATAAGTAATAAGAATGAAGCTACAACTAAGTTATGAAGGTCATTTCCTCTCATGTATGAAAAAACATAAATTGTTTATATCGTTATCTGCTGTAAAACATCCTGCCCATTGAGGGTCCTGGAAATTATGAGCCTGGTGTGTGGGCTCTATACTGTATAAGTGCCCCAAATTGGCTTTCCATCGGCCATGGTCATGTGCAGATTTCTCTGTGCTTGCGAGAATGAGGGCATGGTTCTGATTAAGTGTTTGTGCTTTTCTTAATTCAAATTTGTGTCAATATCATCGGAACCTGCCACAGATGTAGTCAATGTCCATCTGATCAGAAACAGATTAGAACCTAGGAGCTATCATTAGGATAGATGATAAATAATAATAACTTGCATTTATATTATTGGTGATCATTTTAAAGTACACTTTAGAAGTATCATTTTCAGAATATTTTAGAATGCTCCTTTTTAAAAGACTCTCAAGGGGCACCTGATGTCTCTGTCAGTGAAGCGTCTGCCTTCGGCTCAGGTCATGATCCCAGGGTCCAGGGACGGAGTTTCATATCGGGCTCTCTGCTCAGCGGGGAGTCTGTTTCTTCCTTTCTCCCTCTGCTCCTGCTTGTGCTCTCTCTCTCCGAGATAAATAAAAATCTTAAAAAAAAATAAAAATAAAAGACTCTCACATAAGCATTACTATTCCATTTTAACACTTGAGCAAACCTGAGTTCAGAATGGCGTTCTTTGACGAAAGTCCCACAACCAAGAAGCATGTAACCAGGAGGGCAAGACTATAAATTCCTGGATTCACCCACTTTCCCCTACATCATGCTTCCTTTTCAGTTCTAATACAAGTCACTGACACTTACTGGGTGTCGTACCAGTTTGCATGGGCTGTTCCCTTTAATCTTTTCAACTGTCTTTAGAAGTAGGTCCTTAACCTATGTTACATATTAGTGGACAGAAGTTTGGGGAAGCTCAGAAACTCCTCAAGGTAGCAAACATGGGATTTGAGACTGGGTATCCTTTAATCTAGAGCCTATAGTTTTGAATGATGCAGTAGAGTGAGGAATATTGTTACCTAGGCCTGAGTTTCTCAACTGTTAATGTCTGCACGTGTCCTCCCTAGAGTTTCCATGCAGATCCTTTCTCTCTTCTTTTTTCTTCATAAGAGAGAGAGAGAGCACGAATGCATGCTTGGGAATGGAGGGGAAGGTACAGAGGGAGAGCAAGAGAGAAACTACAAAGCAGCCTTCATACCCAGCATGGAGCCCAACTCGGAACTCGATCTAACGACCCTGAGATCATGACCTGAGGCAAAACCAAGAGTCGGACACTTAACCGACTGAGCCACCCAGGCGCCCCACGTGCAGATTCTTACTCAGTGAGCAATACTGGGTGACTCCAGAAACTGCCTTGGTCTCATACTCACAGGTGATGCCATGCCAATGATCTCTGTCACTTAAACTCTCTCACCTGGTGGTTTTATACACATAATTTAGAGATGCTTTTCCTCTTAATTCATTTCTGAGCTGCGTTTCTCTTCTCTTCCTTTCTCTCTCTGTCCCTTTCCTCTTTTACTACATCTTATCCTAACTACATCAACACCTTCATCTTGAGTGAAAATTGCTCGTTGTGATCAGTGATACTGAGGGAATAAACCATTATTCCATATCTGATTTTATCGATGGTGAGTTCTCTCATACCGTTTGTGTAGTGAAGGCCCCCTAAAAATGCCCACATCCTAATCCCTATGACCTGCCAGTATGACAAGTTGCATAATACAGAGATAATAAAGGGGAATCAAGGTGGCAAATATAATTAAGAATGCTCATCAGCTGACTTGGAGGGGAGGTGAGTATCCTGGCTTGAAGTTTAGCTAAGCTACATCCATTTTATTTGGCCACATGGCCTGTGGAGGCCTTACCCTGACCTTAACTCCTCATGCAAACATTTGCCCAATATAACAGCCCCCCAGGTTACCAAAAATGTCAGTTCCTGATATGATTTCTCCAGCAGCTTCGGTAATTAAAACTCTTCCCTCCCCTATGGAGATTTGCCCTTATATGCTGCTTTGTAAGACCCCAGGGGAGCTACCAAAACTGTTCTTTTTGGTTTGGATTGACTAATCCAGCCTATCCCGGGAAACACCAAAGCACTCCACCACCAGCAGGAATAAAGGCATGTGTTCCCGGTCCTGAGGTTCTCTGCACACACACTGCTTGACATCCCTACATGGGCCCTCAAGGCACGCCATGTACCTCCTCTAGGACCAATCAGCAATAAAGGGGTCTATTTCCCAATTCTCTTGTGATTTGTTGTTGAAACTCAACTCACTATATAACAAATGTTAATTTGATAGCCATGACACCAAGATTCCACAAGTGGGTCCAGTGTAATCTCAAAGGGTCTTATGGGTAGAAGACATAGGCGAGAAAGAGAACAAGAGCTGATGGAAGTATGAGAAACACACGACCTCCTATTTTTGGCTTTGCAGATGGTGGAAGAGAGAAGGAAGAGACTTCTAGAAGTTAGAGAAGGCAAAGCAATAAGTCTTCCCAAGAGCCACCACAAGGACGGCAGCCATGACGACACATTGCTTAGCCCAGGGAGATCCACTTCAGCCTTCTGTCCTCCAAAAAGTAAGGTGATAATTTTGCACCATTTAAGCTACTACCTTTGTGTAATTTGTTACAGTACTGACAGAACACTAACACACTAAGATATTTCACTGTGTGAGGTTAACTTTTGTGAAAGTCTGCCCTCCAATCTTGGAGACATTGGGTATATATACATTTTCATGTAGAAAAGAGAGAAAAAAAATCTACAAAGATGTCCTTATCTAATTATAAAAAATCTATTTTCTTAAAATGAGAATTATCACTGGCAGGTGGGCAACATGCTTTGATTTCTCTTTTCTCATAATATGAGTAAAACACAACATAAAGTGAAAAATATTAAAAAGAAAGAGAACGGGGCGCCTGGGTGGCTCAGTGAGTTAAGCCTCTACCTTTGGCTCAGGTCATGATCTCAGGATCCTGGGATCGAGCCCCGCAATTGGGCTTTTTGCTCAGCAGAGAGCCTGAGTCCCCCTCTCTCTCTGCCTGCCTCTCTGCCTACTTGTGACCTCTCTTTCTCTGTCAAATAAATAAATAAAATCTTTTAAATTAAAAAAAAAAAAGCAGGGGAATGTATGAGAATGTAGAAAACTGTAGGGAAAGAATCAAAAGAGTGTTGGAAACCTAGACTAGCACTGAGTCAATGGACTCACACAAGAACTAGTCTACCACAGGTGCCCAAACACTGTGTTGACTTGGCTATGTTGTTGCGCAAACAGTGCTTGGAAAGTTACTGCCTTTCTCTGCCTCTTGCGCTCCCTTTCCTGTGGTCCAGGAGGAAGTCATGCTCATCCCTCTCTGCAGACCTTGAACCAACAAGGTAAAATGCATACAAATGAATATGATAGGGCTTCCACTAAGTTTTGTACGTACAGAACGTCCCTAACCTATGTAGTTATTTACACTCTTATCTGTTGCCCTCAGTTAACAAAATGCCTCACTTATTGTTAAATTGTGCCAGTTTTCATTTTAAAGGGAAAATGTCATCCCCCTTGTAACTGATTTTTAAAATCAATTGGTCAATTATCTAGAGGTTCTGAGTTCAGGATGCTGTTTAACTTAACAGGGGCCATGGCCACAGTGGGGCATCTTGCTCTCTCTGTCCTGAATTCGACCTAGGCAGGGTCTGGCCTCCCGATGCAGCACAGCTGAATTCCCTTTGCTTCTGCTCTAAGCAGATGAGTATAGAAGATTCGCCTCCCTTCTACTCCATCCACACCTCTCTTCTTCCCTCCTTCCTCCTTTCTCACTCTGATCTTTCACGATGTAGCCCTTAATGGAGATTTTTATCAGACTTAATAAAAAGCTTTTTATAAATAGGTATAAATGGCTTTTTGTTAATTGTAATGAACAATTCTTTGATAAAAGCTTTATTTTCCTGTGTGCATTTATACATCAAGTCTTAGAAAGCCCTAAAAGGAAATTACAGTATGAAATTCTGACACTGAATCTTAGTGCTTGGTTTCAATAACATCTTAGTAGTGTGAAAACCCAACCTAAATCATAAATCATAAAACTTTTTTGTGTTATTGTAATGGATCATGTGCCAGCACATATATTAACAGTGATTTAGTGATGGACAGAATCACATAAAAGACACACAAGATAAAAATTGATAGTAATATGGACCATTCTACTTCTAGGTTATTTCTAAAAATATACAAGCTACACTGTTATTAGTATCTTTAGTAACTGCTTCTTAACATTTCCCATCTGTAAGAATTGTCTTGTCTTACCCTGAAGTTTGACATCTAAGATTAAATTGACCTCCCTCATGGGTTTCAGGCTTGTGTTCAAGCTGACACCACCATGTGTGTCAACTACCAAGTGTCCAAGTTCAAAGTCATTTTTCCAGGGCAACCCCCAGTCTTGCCTTGCTCTGTCCTAAACTTGCATCAGACCTAATGCCTTTGGATTTTAGGCTAAATTCTTGAAGACTGAATAAAAGGGAGTAAGGTTAAGTGTTTTGATACAAATGTAGGTTAAAATATTCCCAGCAGATTAGAAGGACAGAAATGGAGAAGATCCCCTATGGATGGAACAAAATTTAGCTTGAACCTTCCAGCAGAGGTGGTAGAGGAGAAATAATAGAAAAACCAGGAAATGGAAACAGAATTAAATTTACCTATGCAGGTAAAACATTGTAATTCATGTGTACCACTTACACACTCCCTTGTAGACTGGCAAACAGACACAAGTCAAATATATGCTTTATTGCCATGATAATATAAACAATACAACTTCCGTACCATTGTGCTAAGTCTAAAGTCAGGAAAGGAAATGTTTTCTAGGGGAAATGATGACAATTGGGTAGCATCCACTGTAGCTAAGGCTATATGCAGGGAACCAGCTGTAGGAGAGAAAGAAAACAAGCTCGGCTTCAACCTTCTCTTGAGTCTTCTTTCGAGGACTTTTTATGACCTTAGCAATGATTCCCCTCCGGAAAATTGATTACCAGCCCCTTTCATTTTCATGATTAATACTTACAAAAATAAACTATTCAAGTATTAGTTACAAAAGTAACAAGATTTGTGGGATTCTACTGCATTGTATTTTCAGAACTTCTAGAGAACTTTTGATTATGTCTTTATGCTTAATGTATTTTTGAGATGAATAGTGGGATAGAAATATTTCTGAGCATAAACTATCTTTCTCCTCTCTCTTTATCAAGTCATATTTGTATAGCAGGTAATGAACGCTGATTTCAAAATGTATATATGAGAATCACTCTATTTGATTAGTTTTATGAATACAATTGTCTCAAAATCAAAGGCTGCATTATGGTTTGAATGTTTGTGTGCCCCCAAAATGCATAGGTTGAATCCAAATCACCACAGTGATGGTAATAGGAGATGGGACTTTGGGAGGTCATTAGATCATGATGGTGGATCCCCAATAAATTGGATTAGTGCTTTTATAAAGGAGGCTCCAGGGAGATCCTTTGGTCCTTCCACGTGACGCCAAATCCAATGGTGACATGATCTTAGACTTCTCAGCCACCAGAACTCTGAGAAGTTAATGTTCATTGTTTGTCAGCCACCTGTTCTACAGTATTTTGTTAGGGCAATCCAAATGAACTAAAACAACTACATTCTGACTTCTACATGTCATCAGGGTATAAAGGGCCTTACACAGTTCTGTTTCAGTGATGGGGGTCCTCAGATCCTCTTCCATGCCAACTGAGGACAAAGGCCGATGGATGAGACTGGGCGTGCTTTTGCTCAGTTGGTTGTGAGTGCTCCTTATTTCCATTTGTCTCTAAAGTCTTGCTTTATTCCACCTCTACACAGAAGCAGGGCCACGTCCTATAAGACTTCCCTCTCCCTACTCTATTAAAATCTAATCCCTTTCTTTCTAACTCCTTGACCTCAAAGATTTTCTCCTTTTGCCTTCCTTCTCAGACCCACCTAGCTTCATTTTCTCAATAGGCTTTGGCTTTTACAAAATAGAGGTCAGACCTTGACTTTTTACTACACCTGCATTCTGCCCTGCCAAAAAAATTCCTGAAGCAATGAAACCTAAAAACAACTATAATTTATAGAATGCTGGAGCAGAAAATACAAAGACCAAAATACAAATTATTGTTTAAATAAATTACCCAGTAAACATTTTAGCTTCATAAAATTTTTAAAACAGATGTTATCTGGGCATACATTTTTTACCCCCAAAATGAGCATAATTGAAAGAATTTCCTAATTTTAAAGCACACCCCAGTCAGTAATAAGTCCTTCAAAAAATTCAGGAAGTCAATTGGAACATTTTAAACATATGTTCTCATATACAAGTGTGACAATATTCTTTACATCATGTGATCATTTCATGTAAAACATCCTAACACTACAGTAGGCTAAATCAACCAGAAACTAAATAAAAATATATAAATGCATATCTTATACAACAAAGAAAACCAAGGTTATCAAAGAAGTTATGTTTTCTATAAAATAAAATTAAAAAAAACAACAACACATTTTCCTCACCAGAGACTCAGAGGCACTGATGTATTATGTTGTTGAGATTTGAAAGTCTCATTCCGGCTGTGATTAACACTCTTGCATATAACAAGCAATGCCTTAAAAATGAAAATCTATTTTCCTTTTTTTCTCCTCCATTTTCATTGCTTTCTCTCAACTCCCACTTAGAATTCAAGTAGGGTTTTTTTTATTACTAAGGTCACATTATAAAATAGCACATAAGATGAAAGTAATAGAGTGTAGCCAAAGAGGGGCGTGAAAATGAACACATCAGAAGCCAGCATCAGTTGCATGCAGTTTCAGAGGTGTTCATTCTCATTGGATCTTGAAGGTAGGCTGACAGGAACAATCAGTTGCCTCATAGATCACTGACAGAACCTCGGGAAGACAAATGACATCCAGAAGAGCAACCCCACAGAAATTAAGCAAAGCGCTGCAAGAACAATTAACATCTTTGGGGATAAAAATGCCAAGGAGGAACGTTGCTAATTTTAGGGCACAAAACGAAGCCTAAATGACATCTTCATCTCAGTGGCAGTTAAGCCCACAAAAGACACACAGTGATTCTACAAGTCTAATCATGTGTTTTCATATCATATCTTTTTACAATGTATAGTCAATTACTGATCAGTCGCAGGGAGATGAACTTGCATGTCTCAAGAACACCCATAACGTATGTGGTATGGATCATTTTAACCCTTACTCCACCCCCAAGACAGGAATACAGTAGATCAGTGAACAGTGGGACTACCTTCCTGAGACAAGTAGAGCCAGGAAGAAGTTCCTTCCCACTCTGGATGGAAATGAATCATCATCTGGAGAGTGAAATTTGGAAGCTTTAGAAAGTTCCCTGGGGGCAGGGTGCTTTTATATTCTTAAAGCACGAAAAAAAAAAAAGTGAAGTTCAGCAAAATCTTAAACCTATAAAAATGCTTTAGTATGATATAATGAAAAACTGTATTAGTTACTGAGATCCCGAAGTTTGTAACATAGTTGAACTTTGTCTTTCTATTTCACTGAAAACAGTTAAGACATAGAAGATTACATATTTTGAGTATTGAAATTTATATAGGTGGATTCCACTCAAGCAGTATTTTAAAATATAGTTATGTTTTCAGGGGTTGTAATATTTTTCTTTTATGATGATTTGTGATCTTATTTTCTAATGCAACCCCATACTAGAAGGGGAAACAAAGATACATACATGTGGGGGGGGGTCTAAAATAAGAAAAATCAGATGAAAGGAAAGTGGTCCCCTGGGAAGTTCCTTTTTATTTTTTAAAAGAGTTTTTATTTATTTGACAGAGAGAGACACAGCAAGAGAGGGAACACAAGCAGGGGGAGTGGGAGAGGGAGAAGCAGGCCTCCCGCCCAGCAGGGAGCCAGATGCAGAGCTCCATCCCAGAACCCTAGGATCATGACCCAAGCCTAAGGCAGCCATTCAATGACTGAGCCACCCAGGTGCAACCCCCCCCAACCCCCCACCTGGGAAGTTCTTAAAGTTAGACCATCTCGTGTGTCTCTGATGACTGCCCCCCCCAAAAAAGAAAGAACAAAAAACTCATCATTTAACCCCATTCCCTATAACATAAGAATAATGTAATATTAAAGTGTTTTAGCTAATATGGATTTTTATTACAAAATATCTATATCACTAACTATACCACCTTTTGACTATAGATTATTGCAAAGTGCAAATTAAATGTCCTCATATCCACATCTCCAATGAACTACTAACCAGCATGCAATTAAACTTTGTAAAACCACAGCATATTCTACGATTTTCTTGTTATTTTAATACAGAGAAATCTTCAAACAATACTTAACTATATAACATGAAAATAAAGCATTGATTAATCATGGCTTAAATTTGGAAATCCAGCTTGTCTGAATGAAATTTTTTCCAAATAATTTATCTAATATTTTGATCATTGTCAGTAAGTATTATTTTATAGTTTTTATCACGTAATAAAACTGAAGTGTGAGATTATTCGTTCATGTGGCAGATATCCCGACTTTGCTCACATTAAGAATAAAATTGCCTAAACTCATTCAGTGAAGTAGCCCTATCACAAACATAGATAGG
Organism: Lontra canadensis; assembly: GCF_010015895.1. Taxonomy (NCBI): domain Eukaryota; kingdom Metazoa; phylum Chordata; class Mammalia; order Carnivora; family Mustelidae; genus Lontra; species Lontra canadensis. The sequence continues at coordinate 10,520,624 of NW_022631033.1, forward strand.
CAGTGATCTAATTAAGGAGAAATTTCTGGAACCAAAAATTTGATTTATTTATACATCTAACCCTGGCATCCTGTAACCTTTTCTTATCAGCTCTTCTACAATTCAAATCTAACTACATTAAAACCTCATCCAGAGAAGGTCCTGTCACTGCGAGATATATATGTAGAGATGATGCTTTAAGACCAGAGCTGTCATTGGCTTTACTCACACCATTAAAGGTCTTCATTAATACGTGCCTGTTGCTTAACAGTAAAACACCTTTGCTACCTTGCTACTGAGTAAGATAAGTAATAAAGTTTTCTAGTTGAAGTTTCCCAATTAATGAGTGGACGCTAATAGATTACAGAGAGGATAAGCATAATCGAATGTACCCAAGTATATGTTTAGAAAGTCATAAAAGGGGGCACCTGGGTGGCTCAGTGGGTTAAGCCTCTGCCTTCAGCTCAGGTCATGATCTCAGGTCCTGGGATCGAGCCCCGCATCGGGCTCTCTGCTCAGTGGGGAGTCTGCTTCCCTTCCTCTCTCTCTGCCTGCCTCTCTGCCTATTTGTGATCTCTGTCTGTCAAATGAATAAATAAAATCTTAAAAAAAAAAAAAGCCATAAAAGGAAGATGGCCCTAAAAACACAACAGACACTGAAGAATGTGGGCATAGGAAGGAAGGTAGGGGAGCAAAATCATCCCCGGTTGAGAACCACTAACCTAGGCAGAAGGAGTCTATGGGGGAAAGAGAAATCAAGGAAGTTTTTAATGACCAAAGGGGCAGATGGAAGCAAGGTGCCTGTAGAGTGTGGAAGTTTCCGCAAATAAATGCTAGCTCCTGGATTTTGAACCTGCAGTGATGTGCATAAAAAACTATAAGCTTGTAATCTCTATGAGTTAGAATTTTTAGATCCTGGGGGACGGAGGTCTGACAGGAAAAACCAGACCCCTCGAGGCCAGACAGGTAGAGAAAACCGGCTTCTAATGCTGCTTGGGAGAAATGCCTCCCCAGTAGGAGGCACCTGCCCCAAATTCACCACGAGGCTCCCACTCGAGACACCTGCCAGATCTGAAGCATCAGAAGGGAGGAGCCCAAAGAGCCAGACTCTAAACTCCAAAGAACCAAATTCAGTTTCACACAAGGAGCAAGGGCATGCCAATCAGAATTCCAAGAGAGCTGGATTCACAAAACAGGATGAAGTCAAGCACGGCCTCTATCCGTCTACACTATAGCAAGGTCAATGCCGGATTGGATTTAGCCCCAGTGCTTTTTTCTGCCTAACGCAGCAGAGGAAAATATCTTCAGGCACAAAGCACCCTTCTCTGATGCTAGAAATGTTCTTTATCTGACCTGAGAGGTGGTTACATGTGGAGTATAAAACATTCTCGAGTTTCAGATTTTAGTGTACTTTCCTGCATTATGTTATATCTCAACTAAAAAGTATAATGATAATAGCAATTACCATAATTATGTATTAAGTGCCTGTAAATCCATCATCCAAAACAAAGCTTGAGTCTTGAAACTAACATGCATCTGATCACCCCGCTCCCTCACCATTCCGGCCCCTTGAACTTCTGCCCAAATCCCATGTTCATTATCTCTTTGCTTTTTCTTATATTTAGTTCCATTGTGTCTACTTGTATTCCTGAATTATATATGTAGGCTAATTGTAACAAACTGCTTTTTATTTGAGATGTTCAAATTAGTTTATCTTTCTCACTGTGTGTCAGTATCTTAAAAGTAATGCCTCAAGGTCAGCAGTCTCTAACAATTATTCCCAGTTGCCATTTATTTCATTAGTAGATTTCAATCTTGTTCTAAATATATTTTTGAGACCAACTTTTTTGGGGTATTCTTCCTTTCAGGAAAAGTTGGAGTGTCTTTTCTGTCCTCTATGCATACTATGTTACCTCTAATAGCTATAATCAAATTGTCTTTTATTCCTTGATTTTAATATGATCATATATCAGTCATTTCTTCCATCTCATTAGTTTTATTTTAAACACATTATATATTGTCCCACTTTTATAAATTGTTCGTTAGGAGTATAATGGCATTAGTTGGTTCTCATTTGGCTTTCATAGCTCTGCAATCTTATTTCAACATATCCTTTGGTTTTATCAGTTTGTATTTGAACAAAATGATTTACAGAATACCTATTAAATTCATTTTGTCTGTGAAACAAATCACAACTGGGGAATATGCTTCTATTTCATGAATTATGCCTTTTTTCCAGATTAGATCTCTCGACTGCATTTTGCATGCTTTGTAGAAGCTGTTTTCCTCTCTTTCTAGTCTCCTGCATTTAGACTTTCCATTTGCTTTGAAAGAAGGAGGCACATTCTTCTGGATATCATTCACATCTTTTGTCAGACCAGATTCTTCCAAAGATCAAGCCTCAGTTTGACTTCCACTCTTCCCACTTCTCTTTAGCCTGTGGCTGTTGGGGTCACTGAGGTGGGGTACCCGCTGGGGTAAGAATGAGCTTGAATTTTTTCTTCCATCTTCCTGAACGACCACACCTAAGACCCATTCCAGCAAGCCGGTGTTGTAACTTATACCTGTGGAATCTTAGTTCCTTCCCCTTTCTAAGTAATGCACTAAAATATGGGAAGCCATGAGTCATGACAAAGCCTGGAAAAATTGTAAGCCTGGTAATAACACAAAGACTGAAGAATAGCCAGCCTTGCTTTTGACCTTGATGTAGTGAATGCCTTTGCAGCCATTCTTACTGGGACCAGATGTTGCTCTGTAGATGTTTCAATGATCCAGAGTAGTCTACCAGTTACCACAGTGAAAAGAAGAAAATAAAATAAATAGAATAAATGTCAACCTTGCTTATGATTCGAAAACAGTGTAATGTTCGCCATGACTACTCCTAGAGCAGAGAGGAACTGTATGAGGTGATCTGGTGACTGTCCTGAATCATTTCAACGACTGTTCTGGTTGTTTGGACATTGTATTTGGCAAAAGCCTCTTTGATAAGGAGCCAGTGAAGTCAAACTATGTTCCAGCAGGAGTGACTGACCACATACATGCTTTGAGCACATGCTTCTCCAAGAAGAATGCCTACACTGGGTTTCTCATCTTGAGACTAAGGCTGGATGATAAGGGATAATGGTGATTGGTACCTTTTTCTTCTGCAACTGACACATCCAATACATTAGTTTCTCCATTCTTAATTAGGATCAAAGTCTTTAGTGCTCATATTGATCCCTACAGGCATGTGGCTTCTTAAAGACTGGGTTAAGCGCTTTTTACTTCTCTTAACCCTACAATCTGACTCTGAAACCCCTTAAAACAGGAAAATCAAGAGAGGACACAAAAAAGGATAGTTCATAGCACCAAATGCTTTAAAGAGGTTAAATCAGATGAGGAAAAAATTGTCTTTTGGTTTTTAACCGAAAAACAATGATCTTTGCCAAGTTTTGGGGGAGGCTAGATAGCAGATTGCTAAGTGAACAGGAGATGAATGAACAACATCATGTTCAATGTCACAGGCTGCATGGAAAGGACAGAATTTAGGGAAAAATAAAGAATGAAGGTAATTTTATCTTCCTAAAGATAGATAAAGCATGCTTATGTATTAATGCAATACAGTCAAGGGTATTCCATGAGAGAATGGTTGATCTATGGCAAAAATAAAGAGCAATAATAATAATTTGAGAAAACCCTGACGTCCCTCTAGTTTCATGGAGAGAAGAAAATAAGGCACCTCCCCCCAAAACTAAATAGAGTGATAAAAATCTAGAGCCATCACTAGACTAACCAGTGCACAGCTAACATTCTTAAGACTAGGCATTTTGTTTGAAGGCCTTTTTAATCACCTAAAAATGCTAAGACTTTCTTATAGATATTAACACATTTCTACTAAGTAAATAAAACTCCAATGTTCAGTGGCACTGAATAAAGACAGAGTAGTGCAGAAGGAGTCAGTCAAACAAGAACAAAACAAAGAAAAGAGCATCCTTCCTGGCCCATCTTCATTAGCACATCTACAAATGCACACCACGTGTCAATTCCTTTTAATTAAAAAAATAATAATAATAATAAGGGATTTTTTTATTAGCGGTTTTATAAATGTGAATGCAGGTATTGATTCATGTAAGTCCACCACCAGCAGCACACGGTGGAGTCCCACCACCCCCCAAAACCTCCTTCTTTCTATGCCTTTGTAGTAACAACCTCCACATACCTCTCTGTCCTTGAAACTACTTCCTTGTTCTGCTCCATGATGGGTTTGTCTTTCCAAGCATATCCTGTCAATGGAATCTTATGCCTTGTAACGTTTTGGAAACTGACCTATTTACTCACTCACTTAGTGACTTGGAGATTTATGCAGGTTGTAGCTTGCATCAACAGTTAATTCTTTTTATTGCGAAGTAACCCCTCATTGCCCAGATGCATCCTAATTTGTTTCTCCCTTCCCCCATCGAAGGATGTTTGGACTTTTTCTAGAGTTTGATTCAGTGATGTCACTCATGGGTAGTCAACCTCTAGAAACGGAGGCCATGTTTACAAAAACACTGCACACAAACATTTATAGCAGCTTTTTTTCATATTCCCACCAAACTTTTCACGTGAGTTTGATTAAAAAATGAGAATTTAATTGTTTATGTATATGTGTAAGTGTATTTATATGCTATATATATACAAATACACATGTGTGTGAAATCTTCAAGTTGACTATGGGGTAAAATAATTATAGTTCTCATTCCAGAGATAGCATCCATCATTCTAATAAACACTTGCTATCTTCATGAAACTACAGTGAGAGGATCTCATCCAGATATTGTTATATTTATCTGAACTGAGCAGGCATTTCCTGTTTCAGCCAAGTTTCTTGTAAATGAAAAGAAACAAAACAGATGCTGCACCCTTACAAACTGCAGCCTTAGCCAGGGGTTTCAAATTTCTTTCATTGTTCTTGTTACACGTAACAGAAGGAAGCCTCATAATGGGCCCATTTATGAATATTTTTGAAGTAAACTAAATATACTATAGTTGAAGTTAGCATATGGAGGATGATGTGAGAAACTGTCCACAATACATATCCTTATTTCTATGGGGAAAATGTTTTATGATTTTTCAAAACTACCAATTTGAATGTTGGGTTTGCTTTAATAATGATAATGTTTTCTATTTGTATGTCAGTCTTATTCCTATGAACATTCTTTAACCCATATTACGTGATTTTTGTTTTCCCTTCAGTGTCAGTCTCAACTAAGGAAAGATTTACAAACATAAGCACATGGCCCATACCTTTCTGTCTCAAAGATTAAGTCAACCCAGGAACTGAACTCTTGGAAAATGTTATTGTAGATCATACATGTCTGGCATTAAAGAAAGAGACTGTAGAGGTTTTAATTTAGCAAAACACACCAGGATTTCAAGAATCCTTTTTGTCGACCTTAAGTATTTTGGACATTTTTATCTAAAAACTATACCTTAGACCCTCAATTATTTCTGCTGATGGCATGATTATTGTGGTCTTGATGACTCTGTGCCCAAGAAAAATGATACAAAGGATAAAATTAGTGACAGGTAATCATAGAAAGAAGTTCAAGTTATGGTAATATTAATACCACACCTTGGTATTAATCGATACTTTGGTATGATAATCCATACCTTGAAATTTAATGGAGTATTTCTTCCCATATTATTCTTTTTAATAGGCTGAGGTCCCCACCCTAGTCATCTTTATAGTTTCTGAGAGAAGGGTCCATATGAACATGAGCTAGGTTTAAATAAATGGTAGAATATGGTCTAGTAAGTGTGGTAACTAGCTGAACTACTTCCTTAAAAAGCTGGGTCATTGGGGCTCCTGGGTGGCTCAGTGGGTTAAAGCCTCTGCCTTCAGCTCAGGTCATGATCCCAGGATCCTGGAATCGAGCCCCGCATCGGGCTCTCTGCTCAGCAGGGAGCCTGCTTCCTCCTCTCTCTCTCTGCCTGCCTCTCTGCCTCCTTGTGATTTCTGTCTGTCAAATAAATAAATAAATCTTTAAAAAAGAAAAAAAAGCTGGGTCATTTAGTCCATTTCCTCTTCCATCCCCAATGTAGCTGACTGCAAGATTATTGCCACAAATTTAAGGTTTGCCTGAGAAGAGCTCCTGGGCAAGGTATTAAAAGTGAAGGTGTCCTCACAATAACTCCAAACTAAAAAACAGAACATCATTTGTTTCCATAACCATCCAGAGCTCAAGGGGTAACTAGTTTCCCTGAAGCTCTTATAATAATGACATGTGTTTTCAGTCTCTGCTCTTAAAGTAAAGGCTTCGATAAATTAATTCATTTATTAGTGCAAATTTCAAACCCAGCTTGATAGGCTTTGTTTTTTGTCTTTTTTTTTTTTAGGTCATGATCCCTTCCAAAAGGGGGGGGGGGGGGAATGCCATTGTAATTTACATATCCCTTTCCTACTCATCTCCATCTTAGGAGGTACTTTTTCCTGCTTGAGCATCTCCTATCTAATCAAAAGAAATTTTGATTTGGGGTCAGCCTTTGAAATGAAATCATAGAATGTGATTGACATAGAATGCTTCAGTATGAAGATGTTGTTATGTTTATTGTGGAGGAATGCCCTAAAAAGATAGCCAATTTTTTTTTTTATGTCAAACAACCTTCTTCTGCCCTCTCCACACATTATCATTCTCATCACATCTGTTAATATTTTCACTGATAAGTGTTTAAGTAAACCTGATCATCATTGTACCACCTAAAATGGTACCACCTAAAATTACGGCTGGATTTGGAGATAGATTTTAATAAGAATTCATTTTAGTCCAGCGGTATACTTTCTATGAAGTCAAAATCATCTTCAAAACAGCCCTGTGTCATAGGGGAGGAAGGAAAGATGACCTCCTGTTTTCCTGATTTTCCTGAATAAAAGTGCAAAACACACTGAACTTCCAGTGGTTAAATAATTTGTTGTAGATAGCCTAGTTAATAAGTAGGAGATAGCCATGAAATATTGTGTTATGCAATTGATATTTTAAAATTAAATATTTGCTAATGGGGTAATTTCTCAATCTCTCAAAATTTCTATATGAATAAACAGATAACTGTCATAAAAATTCAATTGTTATGAGGACAGTGAGTCTAATTTAATTTTAAGATTTTATATTTAAATATTTTTGAGAGGTATTTTTTGTCAAACATGTGTTTCTTTTAATCAGGGGGTAAAGAAAGCAAACTAATTTATTTCCCTTTAAGTTAAGTGGTTCACAATCAGTGTTGCTCAAAATTTCTCACCTGAGCCTATTGATACCAAATTAAATGTGATTCATAACCCTTTTTCTTCTGTCTTCAAACATTATGACACAGAAAAGATGCATTTTAACTTAACATTTAATTCTATTCTTATTTCTCCAATTAATGTGATTTTCATAAAAGGTTTCAGCAGAAATCTTTGGAGCAGCTACTGCAACATTATCATATGTGAAGAGATGACAGATTTTTATTTTTTTAATTTTTTAAAAGACTTATTTGAGAGAGAGAGAGAGAACACAAAGGAGGGGTGGAGGGAGAGAGGGAATCAAGCAGACTCCATATTGAATACAGAGCCTGATGCAGGAGTCAATTCCATGACCCTAAGTTCACCACCTGAGCTGAAATCCATCAGACACAACCAACTGAGCCACCCAGATACCCCAACAGATTAATTTTTAAATATGTGGATTGTAAATTTGGTAACATTATGACAATACCTTTTTAGGAATCAATAAAATGCATATGCAGATGTGTATTTCTAATCTGTGCTGTGGTATTCTTCAATAGTATTCTTTGTATTGGTATTCTTTTTTTTTTCTGATATAAACAAAAGAATAGACATCTACCATAGTGAAAGACTAAATAGACACAATATCATACTTTCATTATATCACACATTTAAATGAACAAAGGGTTTTTTTTTTTTTTCTTCCTCAAGGAGTACATTATTTACACTGTCACCATAATATACATTTCTGTAATTTAAATTGGCAAATCTAATTGTGCATTCTGATTTTGTCCTTATATCCATCCCCTACTATCAGTGGAAAAAGGAGAATTTCTCTAAAAAAGGGAGTTTTAAATTGAAAATACAGATTTTCCCAGTTGGTAATCTGTCATTCTTTTCTGTCTTTTTAGTGCTCTTTTCAAAGGAAACATTTTACACTGCTTTCAACACTCACCGAAAAGTGTCACCTTTATTCTTTTATAATAAACCTGTATTTTGTTGAACTTTCTAGCAGACATAAATATATGAAAATCCATTAAACATAAACACATCAAATCTTTTGTTAACTAAAATGCAGAAAAAAAAGCGCTTAATGCACGGGTCATTAGTATCTATACAGCACTTATGACAACTTTGTTTACACTTTTTTATGGAGCATCTCCTGCATTAGATGGTTAGTGTTACTTGAAAGGAAACTAGTTGATTTTTACTTATGAACATACACCTAGCACTTAGGATTCAGACAGCCTTCCAGCTGAATTTCAATAAACATTTAATGAAAAAAAGAAATAATTATTTTTTGACCAGTGTAATTGTTTAGGTATTGGGCGTGCATCATAGATATTCCCATCAGCATCAGTCAGTAAACTTTATGCAAGTAGGAGTCTTTTCTTCCTTTTTTTTTTTTTTTTTTTTTAAGATTTTATTTATTTTTTTGAGTGAGAGAGAGAGAGGCAGTGAGAGAGAGCATGGGCAGGCACGAGGGAGAAGCAGTCTCCCCGACAAGCAGGGCTATATCCCAGGACCCTGAGATCATGACTTGAACTGAAGGCAGACACATAAGGACTGAGCCCCAGGGGCGCCCCAGGTAAGATTCTTTTCTTACTGAATATTTACTGCTGTGTCATTTCATCTTCTAGTCAAAAGCCAAGCTTCCATTAGTCAAAAGGAATCCTGCCGTTGCATTGTATGTTTTGAAGACTGTAATTTTTTCTGGTACAGAATATAGAGTAATTTATCTTTTCTTTCCTCCCCTTTGCATTTCTAAAGCTAGTGACGCAGTCTGTAATGCACTCCGCCCTCCCGTGCCGGCAGAGGTGTGAGAGCCGCCTGCGGAATGAAGCTGACCTGATGCCCGCAGCTGCATTATGCACCCCCGCCCACATTCGTGTGTTCAAGTCCTAACCTCCAGTCCCGCAGAATCTGTTCGTGTAAACCGGCCCCTTACAGGGATAATTAAGTTTAAATCAAGCCATCAGTGTAGCCCTAATCAAGTCCGATGGAGTCCTGGTAAAAAGAGGAAACTGGGACACACATAGAAATGTCAGGGACATGAGGAGACAGAGACAGGCCACGGAAGGGCAGGGCAGGCAGCATCTGCAAACGCCGGAGAGCGCTCAGGGGTACCCTCCGCTGCCTCCCACCTGGATCCTGGCCCTTCAGCCTCCGCCCCTGTGAGGGAGCACATTTCTGCGGTGGAAACCAGCCTGTTTGCGAGGGTTTCTTTCACACTCTCAGCAAACCATTGCAGATTTCAAAAGTGCATAATAATACAAAGATTTTTGACAGAATAAGGATAAATCCACCCAAGATACAAGACGTGAGTCAAAAGAAATTACCCATGCCAGCCTTCAGGCAGACACCCCACTTCCGTGCCACCAACCACGACGACTAAAGTAAGAGAAGCTCTCGGTGTATGCAGGTCTCTAGTGAAAGGAATGTGTCCCCACAAAACTTGATGAATTAGCCAAATTCTGCTGAATAGTGGTTCTAGGATAACAGTTCTCAGATTGGGGTCTGAAGACCTCAGGGGTTCCATGAGAACCATGATGGCATCCTGTCATCTTTCTCCAACTTGATACACATCCAACAACAGCAGTGGTTCTGGAAGGAGATGTGAGAATTCTGCGTTCTCCTATCAAGGCAGACGAAGGAGATTTGCAAAGATGTACTACATCACCATATTTCTTATTACATTTTTAGAAATAGAGAAATTGTAGGTATTTCCATAAATGCATGTTATTCGTTAACATTAGTATGTTTATTACTTTGAATTATTTTAATCATTCTCACTATTAATATCTATTATGACAAATATTGGCAGATATAACTCATAGAAACAATAGGCTTTTGAGGTTCTTCAAAATATTTGAGAATGTACAGGATCTTGAGATTAAAAAAAGCTTTAGGACTGTTTCAGGAGAATTATTCCTTTTTTACATGTTATTGCCTCACTTTAACATCAGCATAAAAATGTGAAGTATCATCTTCAAAATGTATATTTCACTAAACTGAATTATTACTCCAAAATTATAAAGCTGATTCTATAAAAGGCAGTTTTCTAAAAATGGAGGTGTTCACCCTTCACAAAGCATAAATAACTCAATTAGAATCAGCTCACTGATCAGAATGAGCAGCAAAAAAACAAAAATAAAAGAGACTACATAAGACAAAAGCTTTTTGCACAGTGATGGAAACTATCAACAAAACAAAAAGGCAACCTATTAAATAAAAGGGAGATAATACTTGCCAATCATATGTGATGGGGACTTAATATCATCTACACATAAAGTTCATAAAACTCAGAAGCAAAAAATAAAAAGTCTAATAAATTAGCAGAAGATCTGAATAGACATTTTTCCAAAGAAAGCATACAGATAGCCAACACATGAAAAGATGCTCAGTATGATTAATCAGGAAAATACAAATCAAAACCACAATGAAATATTACCTCATATTTGTCAGAATGGCCATTATTTAAAAAAAAAAACAACAAGAAACAATAAGTATCAGCAAGGACATGGAAAAAGGGAAACCTTTGTGCATGGTTGCTGGGTATATAAAACGGTTTGCACTATACAAACAGCATTTTCAAAAAATTAAAAGTAGAACTTCCATATAGTCCAGCAATTGTACTTCTGAGTATTTATCCAAATAAAATGAAAACATTAACTCATAGAGATATATGAACGTACCCATTCATTGCAGCATCATTTATAGTAACCAAGATATGAAAGCAACCTGAGTCCATTAATGGATGAATGGATAAAGAAATCGTATATATAATCTTATATATTTAAAGAAATACATATATGTGAACATACATATAATGGATATATATATATATATATATATATATATATATATATATATATATATAATGGAATACAACTTGGCCATAAAATAGAATTAAATCTTGCCATTTGCAACAATAGAGGGTATTTTACTAAGTTAAAGAAGTCAGAGAAAGACAAATACCATATGATTTCACTTACATGCAGAATCTAAAAAAAAACCAGACTCACAGGTATAGAGAACAGGCTGTGGTTGCCAGGGGAAATGAGTTGGCAGATGGGTGAGATAGGTAAATGAGGATAAAAAGGTACAGGCTTCCAGTTACAAAATAAATAAATCCTGGGGATATAATGTACAACACAGGGAATATAAACAATAATATTGTATTAACTTTGGTGACAGTTGATAACTTATTATGGTGATCATTTTGTAATGTATATAAATGCCAAACCAATATGTTGTACACCCTATACCAATACAATATTGTATGTCAAACTTCAATGAAAACAGGTTAAAATAAATAAAAATGAAAGTATTCAAACGGAAAAAAAAAATTACTGCTAAAAATTCTCAGTCTACAGGGTGCCTGAGTGGCTCAGCTGGTTAAGCATCTGCCTTCAGCTCAGGTCATGATCCTAGCTAGGGTGCTGGGATGGAGCCCCGCACTGGGCTCCCGGCTCAGCAAGGAGCCTGCTTCTCTCTCTCTCTCTCTCCCTCTGTCTGCTGCTCCCCCTACGTGCTCTCTCTCTCTGTCAAATAAGTAAATAAAATCTTAAAAAAAAAAAAAATTCACTCCAAAAAAAAAAAAAAATCTCAATCCAAAAACCTAGGATACAATTTTGACTGCTAATTTCCTCATAATCATTCAACAAATTCTAGCAGGGCTAATTTCAATATACAAACCAGACAGAAATAGTTTCACTATCTGCTACAGCAGAGTCTATGTTACTGTCATTTTTCAGGTAGGCTATGAAAAAAGCCCCGTTTTTTAATCTTTTCCTCTAGCACCCCGCTCACACAAAATGATTTCTCCATTTAACAAAAAAAGAGAATAGAACTAAAACAGAAATAAAATCATTCCTTTGCTTATTCAAAACCATAATAATTTCTCATATATACAGGACAAAAAATTTAAATCTCAGGCCTATGACATCTTTTTAAAAATGTATTCTATTTAAATTTAATTAACTATTATTAAGTAAGGAAGTATTATTAGTTACACAGATAGCATTCAAGGATTCATACCCAGTGCTAATAACAACACCTCTTCTCCTTAACGCCCATCACCCCCCTCCACTGCAATACTCAGTTTATTCCCTACAGTTAAGAGTCTCTTATGGTTTCCTCCCCTCTCCGTTTTTATCTTATTTTATTTTTTCTTCCCTCCCCCTAGGTTCATCTGTTTTGTTTCTTAAATTCCACATAGGAGTGAACTCGTATGGTATTTGTCCTTCTCTGACTGGCTTACTTCACTTAGCATAATACCTTCTAGTTCCATCCACATCACTGCAAATGGCAAGATTTCATTTTTTAATGGGTTTAATTCATTTTAATGGGTGAGTAATATTCCATTATATATACATATAATGGAATAGATAGATAGATAGATAGATAGATAGATAGATATCTTCTTCTTTATCCAGCCATCTGTTGCTGGACATCCAGGCTCTTTCCATGATTAGTTTATTGTGGACATTTCTACTAAAAACATTGGGGTGCAGATGCCCATTTGGATCACTGCATTTGTATACTTTGAAAAAAATCCCTAGTAGTGCAATTGCTGGGTTGTAGGGTAGCTCTATTTTTAACTTTTTGAGGAACCTCCATGCTGTTTTCCAGAGTGGCTGCACCAGCTTGCATTCCCACCAACAGTGTAGGAGGGTTCCCCTTTCTCCGCATCCTCGCCAACATTTGCTGTTTCCTGACTTGTTAATTTTAGCCCTTCTGGCTGGCATGAGGTGGGATCTCACTGTGGTTTTGACTTGAATTTCCCTGATGCTGAGTGATAGTGAGAACTTTTTCATGTGTTTCTTAGGCCTATGAGATCTTAATGAGTTGGTTCCTGCCATGGTCGATGGATGACAAAAATATCACTAATGCTTTCTCTCTTCTTTTGCAATATACTCCCAAAAAGTGATCATCTATTTCCTTATCCCATAAACCAGGGTTTGCCTTGTGATTTACTTTATCAAATACAAGGCAGCAGAAGTGCATGCATGAAGGTTTCATGGCTAAAACACAACAGGTCATGCAAGTCTGGCTTGCTCTCAGACCCCCACCTCTGGCACAAGCACAAGCCTCAGCCAGACCACTGCAGGACAGACGCCACGCAGAGTAGAGGAGCCATCCTGGTGGAAACCACCCAAACCAACCAGTGAATGCGTGATGTCCCAGGGGACCGCAGAAACATAATCAAGCCCCACACAGACTGACAGACCTAGGCTGATAGACTCCTGTGAAGTAATAAATGACGCTTGCTTTTAGGTTACTAAAATTTTAGTGACTTGTTATGAAACAATACCTAACTGGTACACGGGAACACCTTCCAAGCTCATTCCCTACAATGACCATCAGTCTCTTTTTCCTCTAGTCTTAGTGGCCTTCCTTGAAGTCACGCCCCACGCCTGTCTCTAGCCTTTGTAGCTCCTTCCTGTTTCCTCTCACAGAGCTCTTAAATGAGATTTTTTCATGGATTTTTCTCGCACTTTCTTCTGCCCTTTTGCATAGATCATCCCCTCAGAGACGGCTTCGTAATCATTACCCTTTTCCCTCAACATGCTATTTTTTTTCTATAGCAATTATCCCTACCTGATATGGATAGTCTGTTTATTTTTTCATTTTCCCCGTACTAGGATGTAAGTTCAATGAATGCAGTGATTTTGTATGCCTAGGTACTAAAACTTCCTGGCACATGACCGCGATGAATATATCAAAGAAAACTCTGTATGTAGAGACGCTGTATTTGCATATTTTATAGCCATGTATTAAAGACATTATATTATTTAGTAGAAAAAGAATCAATTTGTTTTTCTCAACTATATTCATACAATAATATCAGCTCAAACAAAAACCCTAAAGAAAATTCAGATATCACCAAAGACTGCTATGACAGTTTTTTTAAAAAAGGGTATTGTTTAAGCTCACCATTTTAGAGGAAAAATGCAGAGACATATCAAAATTTTTGATAACAGGACTGGTAGATAATGCAGGGAACAATCCCATCTCAGAAAGTAGTTTAAATAAATATGTAACTGAATTTTTAATCATACTTTTATGATTATTTTAAAACATACTCTTTTAAAGCAACTTACAACTACTTATGCCACATAGCTGATTTCTCCCTTATTCATAAAAATGATGTACAGCAGGCCATAGTTACTCAGTCAACAATTCCCAGAGATCCCCTTCGGTGTTCAGTCCAAAACAGACCTGGGATTGGCTTACTTGGATATGAAGTTTAATAGAGCAGCAACTTCTCATTTGCGTCTACTTTGTATGGAGAGGACAGTGCTGCAGACAGAGAACAGTACATTTTCAGCAAGCCACCTCAGGGATGGGCGGTGATAGACTCATTAATGCTTGTAGAAGCTGCTATACTTAATCTCTGAACACATCACTCAACGTTCCCGTGGTATTCAATTCTCTCAATGCAATGTCCATGACATGACTTGGGATAAGGACATAGATCTACTTGAAGAAAATGTGGGCTTGTGTCCTAACAAAGGTGAATTTCAGTTTTCCCCCCTTAAAACTTATAGATTCGTTAACAAAGATCGGCAGTAAGTTTTGCCTTACAAGACAGGTTAAGGAGGCAGGAGTCTAGTTGTTTCCATTTTATGAAGGCAGAAAGACAAATATTTTTAAAACAAACCAACCAATTGAGTTACCTCGTCTTCTGAACCCAGTGCCAACACCAAGGAGTAAAGGATGGATTTGGTCATTCCCATAGCATCTTACAGTATACTCTTTTTCTTTTTTAAAGATTTTATTTACTTATTTGACAGACAGAGATCACAAGCAGGCAGAGAGGCAGGCAGAGAGAGAGGGGGAAGCAGGCTCCCCACTAAGCAGAGAGCCTGATGCAGGGCTCAATCCCAGGACCCTGAGATCACGACCTGAGCCGAAGGCAGAGGCTTTAACCCACTGAGCCACCCAGGCGCCCCCTTATAGTGTACTCTTGCAAAAGATTTGGAACATCCAGGATGTCAAAACACTGATGATTTTTTTTTTTTAAGTAGGTTCTACTGCCAGCATAAGGCTTGAACTTGCACTCACGACTCTGAGACTGAGAGTTGTGTGCTCTACCAACAACAGCCAGGCACCTCTCATAACATGTTTTTAAATTACCTTGCAGAATCAGCTTTGATTTGAGTACCCCACAATTAATATATTTCATGAAATGTTTTTTAGTGAAAGGAATAATAAGGAACTGTTTCTCCATGTTAATTCAATAATGGTAGAGAATATAACAGTTTTAAAAATTCAGAGTTTAATTCCCATTACCTTTTCATTTTTCAAGTTGATTATTTTCCAGTCATGTATCATTTGGTTTTTGTTAGCTCGGAAACCATTTATCAACTTTTGGGAGGTAAAAACTGGTGATGAAATGAGGGAGTCAAAAGTAACTCAAAAGAATCTAGCTCCAATGAGCAGATAACATTAACTAAGACCAGAGGACAGAGGAAGGAAAGCAAATCTGAGATAAGCATAGTGAATTTGATTAATTCAAAAGAACATTATGGAATTTTAAATGCCAGCAAGATTCATAGCAAGAGGATTTGGTGCACGGTTGGATCTGTGTAGCAATCTCAGGAAGGCGTTCAGGACAAGAGGTAAAGGACAAGGGATCGCCTCCATTCATAGCTGAAAAGAAGGAGGTTCAAGAGCTCAGACAGAGAGGATGAATGCCTGATGGGGGCTGGGCCCTTATCTGGGGGCTGAAAAGTCCATGGGCGGGAAGCAACAGACACAGCCAATGTAGATGCTCACTTAAGTCTGGTAGAGAAGGCGAGATGATAGACACTTGATAGATTGGCGGAGAAGCTCAAGTGCGGTCTGTCCTTGTTTCCCTGCTTGACACAAGGAGCTTCAGTGAAATCTCAGGTGCCTTTGTACTGAGAACTGCGTGTCTCCAGGTATCGCTGGAAACCCCACAAGTGACCACCCCCATTGGTCACGGCGCCCTGAGCACACCCAACCCGAAACACATAGTAGGATCTCATCAGTCTCTTTCCTCGTCCAAAGTGTCAGGTTGGGTTACAGTTGCGGCTCTCGATAAAAGGGAAAGCAGTCCACAAAAACCATCACAAGTGTGCCTCGGGTCGGTGCCCTTCGCCAGCGGCATGAGCAGGCTCTTGGAAATTTCTATGTTGCCCTGATTCCCTGGGCCACTCCAGGCAATCTTCCCCCGGGGCTCTCAATTTCTCGCATGGTGATTTTCAACCTCTGATGCCCATTAGGATCTGCTGAGAAGCTTTTTAAAAAGTAGCGATGCCCAGATCTCATTGTCTCTATTCTACCCCTCTGGTCTTAATTTCAGCCTTCATGTCTTTCACCCAGATGACTAAAACAGCCGCCTACCAGTGTCCTAAATCCTACCTCTCAAAATCCCAGCTCTGCAGAGTCCCTAGGTAAGCCGTTCAAAAGAATATAATCTTGTCACATCCCCGCCGAAAACCTTATAATGGTTTTTTTTATATCCTTTGGTGGTTAAATTTATTTTATCTTCACTTACCCATTCTCCTATGATCTCCCTTTCTTTATGGCGAACCCAGTTTCTGACCCATGTCATTTACCTACGACTCTCTGAACGGCTTCTTTTCACCTTGCAAGGCAGGTCCACCGGCAACAAATCCCCTCGATTTTTGTTTGTCTGAGAAAGTCTTTATTTCTCCTTCACCTTCGAAGGATAATTTCACAAGGTACAGATTTCTAGGTTGTTGTTGTTTTTTTCCCCCCCACGACATTGCTTTAAATATTTTGCTCTCATCTTACTGCACAGTTTTTCAGGAGAAGTTGGATGTAATTCTTAGCTCCTCTGTAAGTATTTTTCTCCCTTCTGGCTTCTTTCAAGTTTTCTCCTTTATATTTGAATTTTTTGAAGTT
This sequence comes from Lontra canadensis, assembly GCF_010015895.1. Classification (NCBI taxonomy): domain Eukaryota; kingdom Metazoa; phylum Chordata; class Mammalia; order Carnivora; family Mustelidae; genus Lontra; species Lontra canadensis. The sequence continues at coordinate 10,537,722 of NW_022631033.1, forward strand.
TGGGTCTAATGTCTCTAGGTGTAGGTTTTAGGGTTTCTGGTTTTTGCGTTTTCTTCTTTGGTGTTCTCTGAACTTCCTGGATCTGTGGTTTAAACTCTGACAATCATTTGGGAAATTTTTCAGTGATTATTACTGCAAATAGTGCTTCTGTTCCCTTCTTTCCTCTCCTGGTATCCCCATGACACATATGTTACAATTTTGTAGTTGCTTCACAGTTCTTGGGTATTGTATTTTTTCCATTTTTTTTTCTCTTTGTTTTACAATTTCAGAAGTTTCTTTAGTCATATCCTTAAGTGCAGGATTTTCTTCAGCTATTTCCAGTCTACTAATGAGCCCATTAAAGGCATTCTTCATTTCTGTTAGTGTTTTTGATCTTTAGCATTAAAGAAGAAAAATTCCTTGTCTGATAATTCCAATGCCCCTGCCATCTCGGACTCTGGTTGGGATGGTTGTTCACTCTCTTCAAATCATGATTTTTGCCTTTTAGCATGTCTTGTCACTCTTCTGTGGAGAGGGGGACAGGATGTACTGGGTAAAAGGTACTGCGGTAAATCAGCTTTTAGTAATGTGGTGGTGAGGTGGGGGGAGGGAAACTCTTCTGTAGTTCTGGGATTAGGTGCCAGTAGCTCCCAGTCCCTTAGTGACCCCGTGTCCCTGGACTGTGACCTTCAAAAGAGCTTCTCAGTTTTCTGCCCATCCCTTAAGTTGGAAAGCGTGGCTACCAAGGGCGGCCGTTGGGCAAATTGCTTCCTCCAAATTGGTTAGGCTCTGCTAAAGTAGTTTTTCCTGTGATAAGTTCTTGTTAAGGACATCAGAGCACTCTGGTGTATTTCAAAATGGTTCCTTTACCCCTTCCCCTTGTGGAAGCCTGAGGGAATTCTTAAATACTCACTGTGAGGATCTGGTAGAGCTCCTTGAGGTAAAATTTACAAAATCAGGGGGTTCCTGATGACCGTATCTGCCTGAAGATTTTATCTCTTGGATGTGTCCACCCTGTGCCTCCAGGAGTTTGTCAGCTGTGGTTCAGATTTCCCTATCCCAGCCCTGCTTTCCAGGTAGGTTTCTGCTCACTGGTTTCTACTCTAGTAAGTCCTGATTCTCTGTGTCAGTCTCTTGAATAACAAGAGACCTGTTTTTTTCCAGTGGTTTTTTCCTATGACCTTCTCTGATGGATCTAGGAAGAGTGCTTAATTTTTCTCTTTAGCTTTTTTTACTTGCTGTTAGGAAGGAGTGGTGATTTATAAGCTGCTGTTAACTTTTGATATGATAATATTTTTTTAAATATCCACTTTCATTTCATATACTCCCCCCTTTTCTGGATTATTCTCAGATTTTAGAAGCAATTGTTATAATGAAATATTGAGCACAATTTGATGGTGAATTAAGAGAGCTGTATTTTCCTTCACACTTTGTTTTAAAATGTAGGATCCATTCCCTTCTCTTCAAACGTAGACTGGCCTGTCACTACTTTGACAAACAACATGCTGTGGGAGTGACCAGTATGTCAGAGGACTGGGAGTCTGTCCACTGACTGAGAGCACTTCCGGGTAAGTCTCTGCTGTTCTCCTTGGGTGTTCAGACACTCTGCTCAAAAGTTTACATGCAGGGGGCACCTGGGTGGCTCAGTGGGTTAAAGCCTCTGCCTTTGGCTCAGGTCAGGATCCCAGGGTCCTGGGATGGAGCCCCACATCAGGATCTATGCTCAGCAGGGAGCCTTCTTCCTTCTCTCTCTGCCTGCCTCTCTGCCTACTTGTGATCTCTGTCTGTCAAATGAATAAATAAAATCTTTAAGAAAAAAAAGAATGGAAAAAAGTTTACATGCAGAGGCCCAGTAGGATGAAAGGGGCCCAGATGAATCTAGCCTTCCAGCTACCCCCAAGGGCTCAATGCAAGACAGCTGTTGTCTCAGATCCTGCAATCAAGCCTTCAGCCAAATGCCTGGTGATCCCCACAACGTCACTTGAAGCAACGTCACTCAGCTGAACCCAACTGAATTCCTGATGCACAAAATCACAGGATAGAATAAAATGGCAGTTACACTAATATATTAAATTTCCAGTGGTTTATTACAAAGGACTGAGTAATAAGAACACTATCCCTTTAGGCTGGTCTGTGGGGGGGTCTGCCTCATCATAGCCTGGGGAGGGGGCAAGTCTCCATTCCTCACACAGCACAGCAGCCTCTGGTTTTCCTGTGTATTTGTCTGGAGTCGTGCAGTTCTAGTATGTATCTACCTAGGAAGTCCCTTTCTTGGCTCTTTGTGTAGAGAGAAGCTCACTTTCGCTGGGTCAGTTTTATTCATTTGTTTTAATCTATGTCCATTAGCCTCTCCGGTTTCCTGGCTTCTCATCTCCAAATCTGAGATAAAGAAAAAAAAAAAAGAAAAAACTGGAGTACTCACACCGTGTCCTTTGTTGAGTCCCAAGTACGCCGGCTCACCACCCTTCACAGTCCTCTTGGGGTTGTTTTATACATCAACACCCCAAGTTACTCTTTGCACTTAGTGGGAGGAATAGGGAAAGTTACATCTACTCTGTCTTCCCAGAAGTGAAGATAGGTGTAATCTGTCTTTTAATTCATGTATTTAAGTGATTATATTTGCAAATATTGCAAATATTTGCAAATATTATAGGAGTGCCATTTCTTTTTTCTGATTTTTCTCCTCTGTTTTTCATTTTTCTGATTTCCTTTGTATACCCTCTTTTGTACTGTTGAAATATTGGTGAATCCATTTTAAGTAAATGAAAAACTATTGGTTTTGGTTTTGGTTTTTTTTCTATATCTTTGTGTATTTTAGTTGTATCTCTTTCTATCAGTTTTTCTTCCTCCACAGATTATACGTAATTAAACTTCTACTTTTTTGATTTAAAATTATACCATGTCAAATAAAATTTAGAAGCTTTATCCCTAGGTAGATATCTTTGATCTCTCCTTTTCACTATAGTTATCATAATTATTTTATATGTAAATTTAAATGTATATAATAAGCTTTTATGTATATATCACCAGGAGGAAATATAACATAATTTTTGCTTTCAAAAATTGTCTTTTGAAGAGCTCACCTTGACATTTACCGTTTCTGTTGTTATTCCTTCACTTCTGAAAATCCAAACCTCTCTCTCTCTTTAGCTTGAGGATACTTTGTTAGCATTCTTTCAGGGCAGGGCTTCTGGCAACAAATTTTCCAAATTCTCTCATTTACATCTTTATTTTGTCTTTATTTCTGAAATGCAATTTTGCTGAATATAGACATGTGGCCTGACAATTATTTTATGACATTTTCCCACTACCTACTGACCTCCATGGTTTCTGGAGTCTTTGACATAATTTTCTTCATGTGTACAAAATGTTATTTTCTGAATGAATGAATGAATGAATGTTTTTTCCTCTCCCTGCCTTCAAATATCCCACTCCCCCCCGTTTTTTTTTTTGGTTGTTAAAACATTTGATTTTGATGGATCCTGACTGGTTTTCTTAATTTATCCTGTTGGGGCCTGATGAGATTTTTGAATCTCTAAATGTATATTTTGCTTTTCCAAATTTGAGAATTTTTATCAAATATTTTTCTGCTCCATCACTGCTACCTCTTCTCACATGGCATGTGTGTCCCGCAGATCTCCAAGACTGTTAGCTTTTTTGTTTTAAATCTTTTTTTTTTCTTTCTGATCTTCACATTTAGTAAATTCTATTGATCTGTCTTCACATACACTAATGTTCCCCTGTCCTTCCCACCCTGCTGCTGTGCCCGTCTAATGGTGTTATTTTTCAGTTACTGTATTTTTTCTGTTCCCAGATTTCTTTTTGATTCTCTTCTGTAGTTTTTATTTCTGTTTTCAGAACTGTCCTTTTCTTTCAAGTATGTTCATCTTTTCTTTGTGGAGCATGATTATGAAAGACATTTTAAGGTCCTTTCCCAATAATGTCAACTCATTTTGAAGTTAACATCTGTTGATGGTCCCTTACCTTGAAAACTGGCCACATTTTCCTCCTTTTTTGTGAGTTGAGTAATTTGGATTGTATCGGCAGTGTTTTGAATATGATACTTAGATTATGGGTCCTGTTATAATCCTCTGGAGAATTTCATTTTTTATTTTTTCAAGCAATTAACACAGGTGACTTCAAACCACAAGACTGGTCTTAAATTCTTTAAGTGCTGGTTCTAATCTCAGTTCTTCAGAGCCTTTGTATGCTGCACTGAGTCTAATGCGCATATGTACATCTCATTGGTGAGCCCAAGATCAAGGTGGATTCCCATATATGATTAGGGAATCCCCTTTTCTAGCTGTCTCCACATTCTCTGACCCACACAGTGCCCTCTGTCCAGTTTCACTGTTTTTTATTGTTTTTCTTAATTTTAGCCTCTGGCTTAGCTGCCACTTTATGTACCCATGGTACTGGCTTCTACCTTTGAGGCAAAGTTATAAGAGTAAAGAGAACAGTAGCAACAACAACAGAGGACACTCACCCCTTTATAGCTCACTTCTGATTTTTGATGCCTTTCCACAACCTACCTGCTCTTACTTATTTTTCAGTCTCCTCAGGTAATTGATTGTTTGCATTTTATATAGATTTTAATTGTAATCAGTGGGAAACATGGCCCATGATGGACATATTGTGCCATGTTGGAAGCATGAAATTCCAGGGCAGAGATTTTAATTTGTGATGAATCATATGGTTCTAAAGATTTTACCTGATCAATTGAAGATACTTCTATAAAATAGAATCAATTACACTTTATTGAAAATGGCTGAATGACTAAGGAAGTAAATAAACTAAATAAATATTTATTTATAATAATATTCTATATATAATATAGAATATATAAATATTACATATTTTACATATATTTATATATTATATTTTATATTTATATATATAATATAATATGTATTATATTATATATATAAATATATATTCCCCTTCAATCCAGAGGGGAAAAATTCTACACAGATTGCAGTGAAAGTTTAGCTTTATCCACCAATATTTCATTTTCTGAAAATTATCATGAAGATAGAAATAAAAGACCATCCTATTTTAGAGATATATATATATCATTCTATTTGATGATAATGATAAAAATTTGTCCTATTGATTAAAATTTATAAAATACTGAGTCAGAAGGATATTAAACAACATCATAAATACGGTTCCACTTTTTTTTTCATTTGCTAATGCACACAACTCATTACAATTCTGAGACTTTTGTTAACAAGGATTAACATTGCCCTTTTTAGATTCCACATGCACATAAAAATTAAATATATGTTCTCATCCATCCTTTGCTTCTAACCCAAACAGAAATAACTTTGCAGAATGTAGAAAAGGTGTTATTACAAAGCTGAACATCCCCTCCAAACAGATTAAAAGAACCTATCTATTATTAATCCTGATGTTACCAAGCATATTAAATGTTGTTTTACCTGCTACAAATAATTGAACTTGTTCAACCACTGTATGTGCAAATACTGAGAATTAGGCACACCATTGATTGATGTGGTAGATAGTTTAAAGCCCCCGGGCCTTAAAGTAGTGCTATTAATCTGCTTATGTATTTAAACATAAAAATAATGCATTAAACAGCCTGTAAGGACTTAGCTTTGTACTCTCCCTCTACTTAGTTGTTTAGAACATAAACTTAAATTGAATTGTAGACGTAGAAACTGCTTATCATTTTGATTTAGAAAAAAAAATATCATTTGTATTTAATAAGTGGTCAACATAGTTTGAAGTAAAGTTTTTCATTTGTTCATTTATACAGAAAACGGGAGTTTGGCAATTACTGTAAGATTTAAAACTGTGAAGTGAGAAAATATATTTCTAGATCTCAAGTGATGTAAAATGTAACTAATATGAAAAGACAGACTGATGAGATATCTTATCACTCAAGCAGCAGGATGTGTTAAAATTTTGTCACTTATTTTTTCTCACGTATGAAATGAGTGTGGCTCTGCATTTTTCATGCTTCTAAACCAACTGCCAAATTAGTGCTCTGGACATAAGTACTGTACACCAGTATAGGATGCAAGAGGAATGACTGTTGGTCCCATAGCTTTAAAAGGCTTGGGGTGTCCTGGCTAATAGGAAGTTCATTAACAATCAACCAGGTAAAGAGATTACCCCCTGAAAAATAATGATTTAAAAATTATACTTAGCTAATTTTTAATGAAATATACATGTAACATAAACTATATAGAATTAGAGATTTGATAATAATACAGAAACTTATACTGGCCAAAGTACACCTAAGTACTATAATATCTGTGTTTCATGTAAGAAGAGATAAAAATCTTTATCCACTCAAAATATTTCAAATGCGAAGAGGGCCAAAGGAACTACATTAAGAATGGGCATAATTGATTCTTCGTTTAAGTGAAGGCTGCCATTGAGAAGTTTGAATAAACAAAAGTGATACAATCACAAAGAATCTTTTAAAAATAATGAAAAAAAAAGATGTTTATCTTTTCTTAGTCAGACATCCATGGAATTGTCCCATCAAATAGTACTTTTAAAAATGTCTTTTTAGTCAAGTAATTTTAGAAAATTGGAATATAAGGGCATCTGAGTGGCTCAGTTGGCATTGGGCTCTTGATTTCTGCTCAGGCAATGATCTCAGGGTTGTGGGATCGAGCCCTGTGTTGGGCTCTATACTCAGCGGGAAGTCTGCTTCTCTCCCTCCATCCCTTTCCTTCTGCCCCTCCCCCTGTACTCTCTCTCTCTCACATTGTCTTTTTTAAAAATATGGAATATTAAACACTCTTAGAACTTTTCAGCATATTTGTATTTTAAAGAATCTGGGAGTTCCTACCAAAATGAAAATTGTTTAATACTGTTTAACTAGAAGTTCTCAAGCTTATGAGGCTGTGGAATGTTTGTATACTTATGTAGCAACTAGGAACATCCTCCGGGGTTAGTATATGTTACAATATTTTGTGAAAAACCTAGAAGCATTAGACAAATTTCAGGTCAAATCTTATTTCTCATTGTTGGACCTGGCCACATGTGCATCAGAAATATGGGGACTTCTTGTGTTGTCTCCGTATTTGCTGATCTGGAATCTAAGAATGTCAGGTGTTAGGTATTCTCACTTCCTAAAGAAATGTGCTAGATTGCTGCCTAAGTCACTTTGGGAACCAAAGCCTGTCACCCTTGTGGGCAATATATGGCAAATATAGAAAAGTGAGGAAAAAAATGGATGTTTGATTTTTTTTTTTTTCTTTAGAAAAAATTGTAGGAGTTCTGGGGATTTTCCTCCCTGCCACACCTGGTGGAGAGGAATGTTTTTTGTCAGACTGGTGTTTAATAAAACTGGTGGAACTTGACATATGACCCCTTAAGTTCAGATACAGAAAGTGTATCTGGCTTCCATGAAAAAGGTTAAAGGTGAGATTCTGACTGGAGCTTACCTTGGGGGCAGAGGAAGGAAGTAAGACTCAAGTGGAAGTGAACTACACTTCTAATATTTGGAGGCTGAAATCAATATCATATGTAGTTCAGAACTCATGTTAGTGAGCTGGAGGGACAAGAGACTTTTATTTATTTCTTCTATTTTTTTTTTTTGAAGATTTTATTTATTTATTTGAAAGAGAGAGTGAGTGAGAGGGAAACAGAGAGATTGAGAGCAACAGTAAGGGGTGGGAGAGGGAGAAGAAGGCTCCCCTCTGAACAGGGAGCTGGATTCTGGACTTCGTCCCAGGACCCCAGGATCATGACCTGAGCTGAAGACAGAAGTTTAACAGACTGAGCCACCCAGGTCCCCCAGGACAGGAGACTTAATTGGAAGAGTGACTCGTTTGTCATTTACATTGTGTGAGGTTATAAATTTCTCAGACTGGGATTGAGAGTGACCAGGAAACATTGCCATCTGTTCCATACTTTGTCCTACACCAGAGATAAGAAATCCAATATGGTAGGCTTCAAGAAGAATGATGGGAGGAAAAGCAAAATTAGTGCATGATTTCCCCTTTTGTGGTTTAGATAGTTCAATAAACTATTTGCAAATGCATTTCAATCCCATAGAAAATTACCATTTTCACTGTTCCTTCTCAACCTTGCACCTGTATGGGGGGATTATTGTACAGCAGTGCGCTCGGCTCAATTCCTACTAGAGTCTATCGATTCCCTCCAACTCTGACGTTCTACCATCCGGTTTAGATACAAGGGTATCGCTGTGATCTGCAGTGTGGAGGAATTCACAGACCTAGTAACAAACCCTGTGCACTGCTGTAACCTTGACACTGGAGTTTATATTGCTTTTCTATCGAATCTGAGCTTTAAAATTGTATGGCTGTGATTAACAGCAAACATTTATATACCATCTACTCTGTCAGAAATATCCCCAATCTTTTTCCATATTCACTTAATTTTCACAATAAACCTGTAAGTTGGATCCAGCATTTTAGCGATGAAGAAACTGATGTACACTAAGGTGAGGCATTTTCACAAGTTACATAGCCAGGAAGTTTTAAAACTGAAATATTTATCGGAGTATTTAACCATCCCCAAAGTCTATGCAGTTAATGCTGGGTTTCTCATCACCAAAAACATATTATGAATGTAAGACCTCTACAGGCTATTTGAAATTCCTCCTTCTATGGTTGAAGCACAAAATTAAGTAGCAAGTTAATGAGATGGGCGTAGTATAGCAACCCACAACTAATGACTACTTTTAAAATGCTCTTTTACTCTGCGATTGTTTGGCAAACTTTTGTTTCAGTTGAAGACAACCTTTCTTCGTAAGAGTCCTTTTTGGAATCTTTGCTGTTAAAACTGATAAAAGTGTCCCTATGCTATTTATCACCAAAGTGGGAAATCTGAGCCTTACTGTCTCCCCAGCATTGATTCTAGTCTTGTTCAATATCTCTGTGCTTTTTTATGTTCTTTATTTAGCTTTTCGTGTGGTATCCGTGATATGGTACACCTCTAATTCTCCTCCTATCCATATAGATAGGTAGATAGATAGATAGACAGACATATATATATAGATAGATAGATAGATAGCAAGAGAGAGAGAGCACACAAGCAGGGAAAGCAGCAGGAAGAGGGAGAAGGAGAAGGAGGCTCCCCACTGAGCAAGGAACCCCATGAGGGGTTAGATGGGGGCTCGATCCCAGGATGCTGGGATCCTGACCTGGGCCAAAGGCAGATGCTTAACCGACTGAGCCACCCAGACATCTCTCTGCTCACACTTTAATACAGAGATCTACAGAGATAGGAATGTTTCAGGCAACAGCACTGCATGGATGAAAAATAAACAAAGGAAGTGGTATTGGAAAAAAGACTTGAAAAATGAGCAATAATTTCACAATAAGAAAGTGGGTAACAAAGTACATCAGGAGAAGGAGGATGTAAGGAGGGGTTAATGCCGGTTATGATATTGTTGAGGTGAAGAGGGGATTAAATATCTATAGATTAAATAACATATCTATATCTGTAGATAGATAGATTAAATAACATATGTCTTTCCCATTAATTAAAATAGTACTTTTACTTTCTTCACTGTCTTTAAAGAGTTATTGCATTCCCAGTGGGACTTAAAGTCATTTTTAATGAGATAAAGAATCACTGAACTTAATTAACCTATCATTAAGAAAACTAGAGAGACTGAAGGATGTACTTAATTTTTACTTGGGGAAGACAGTGGCAAGGGAAACTGACTTTGTGGTTCAACAGTGGAAGTTGGTACAAATAATAACTGGAAGCAAACAGGAACACTTGCACAGAGTCTTTTCCTAGTGTTCTCAGGCTCTCCTGTGTGGATTTGAAAGGGATTCAGTTCCGGGTTTAGTTAATACAGATAGATATCAGGGGGCGCGGGTGATGGTCACCATTTTCTTTCCCTCTGATCACATCTTAAGCTGTGACAGGAATATTCAGTGACTATGTCCCCAATATGAGCTACAGGAAAGCATTCTTTCTGATATGAGTAGATAATAACCAGTGAATTGTCAATTCACTTAAATTGATTGGGCATGTAGGAAACATGAGATGATAGGCCTTGCATGGAAGGATGGGACTAGAGCTATGAATAACGGACCATAAATATGTATTTCCAGTCGTCAAACAAACTGAAAATCATTTTGGATATATTTACACATCTCCAGATTGGTTTATATTTTTTGGGTCTGAGAATATTAAAAATATAGTCACTAGACATTCTATAATAGAACAATTTTCTATATTACCCGCATATATTACAGTTACGTGGTATAACAATGCTCTGAAGAATTCTTTTTTTTTTAATTTTATTTAATTTAATTTTTTTCAGTATTCCAGCGTTCATTGTTTATGCACCACACTCAGTGCTCCATGCAATATGTACCCTCCTTAATACCCACTGCTAAGCTCACCCAACCCCCCCTCCTCCCCTCCAAAACCCTCAGTTTGTTTTTTTTTTTTTTTGGAATACTTTATTTATTTATTTATTTGACAGACAGAGATCACAAGTAGGCAGAGCGGCAGGCGGGGGTGGGGGGGAAGCAGGCTCCCTGCTGAGCAGAGAGCCCAACATGGGGCTCAATCCCAAGACCCTGAGATCATGACCTGAGCTGAAGGCAAAGGCTTAACCCACTGAGCCACCCAGGCGCCCCACCCTCAGTTTGTTTCTGAGTCCACAGTCTCTCATGGTTTGTATCCCGCTCTGAAGAATTCTTATCAAATATCTGAATATGAGAAAAGTCTCTCAATATAATGACTTCCTTCTCCACTCAAAACCATGGGGGCTGTCAATAATGATAGTACAATTACATATGTGTGTGTCTTTGCGTAGGCACACACAAAACATGCTTGCATGTATATCAACAGACAAATGATGTTTTGTTACAGGTGTAAGAAAGCTTCATTATGTAATATCTTCTATAAAGCAAATATTATCATTGAAATTTTATTGCTACCAGAAAATTGCCTGTTCCATTTTATCTTATTTAGAAAAGTTAGCTCATGAATTCACTCAAGTGCAAAGACATCTTTAAAAAGGTGGTAATCTACTTTGAATAATGAATCTCAGTAATAGCAGTAAGAAAAGTCTCAAAGATGGCAAAATATATATTTTAGCCCTGTATCTATATGTACAAGGTAAGGTACTCTGATCTTAACTGTCAGTATGGATTTTTTTGTTTCAATTTATAAAGACCAAATTCACTTTTTTGAAGTGAGTTATTATTGCATATCTTCATTTAAGGTCAAGCAAAATTTTGAACATGTTAATCAAAGAGAATACTTATTGTCATATCTCACTTCTGACATTTAAGAAAAACTCTTCATGCAAATTAAGTATGTGACTAAACTGTCAAGAGAGTATATCAAATACTTAGCACAGAAATACAATGAACTCCTCTATATTGACTGAAGTCCTTCAGGTGCCTCCTCTCAAGTGCAAATTAGACTTAGATTTCTTCTCTTTGAAGTAGAGTTACCCTTATCCATATGCTTCTTAAAGCATACTGATGTCTATCATGAATCAAAATTAAAGTATCACTTTAACGTATTTCCAGGCATGGGATGTTTCTTTCTTATAAAAATACATCCAACTCAGAAGGAATATTAAATTCATCAAGGTGTTTTGTGTAACTTATAATTGGCTTTTTTAAAAACTTGAAATATCAGTTCATTTTTCCTTTAGATAATTCCCTCAAATACTTGACTTTCTTATTGCATCTGATTTTTAATGATTGCCTATTTTGCTCTAATTTACAGTCTCTCTATTTATTATACAAATTGTACTTCATCAGATAGTAACCTTAATTGGATGTAATAAGGATGAAGGTGTTCTCAGTCCTGGTTTATGAATCTTGAAGGCAGGAGATAATGGCAAATAAGCACTGAAACCCACACAGCTCTGTGCCCTTCTCCCCAGGGCATCACCTTTGGCCAGGACGCTGACCGTCACACGCCCCACGTGCTCACTCTCGCCAGACTTCACGTTGCACTCCAAATCAAGTGTGTATTTTATTTGTCTAGGGGTCCACTGGCAATCATGCACAGCAGGAAGTAGTACCTTGTTAAAGAAAGGAGTGTTTTCCCAAAACCCAAATAAAAAAAGTAAAACCAGAATCCTAGACAAAGTTAGAATGACACACATAATAGAGCCTGCTTTCTTCTAGTTGAGTAAATGTTGTTTAGCTTCTGGAATGACCCATCACAACAGTATGCCATTGACTCAAAGGTGCCCTTGGAGAGCCCTAAAATTCTATTTTTATATCCAAGATTTATCTTGGATCATTTCATTTTTTCCTCTCTTTAAGTGTAATTGTCCTTTAATAAAATAGCATCACACAAGTTCTACGAATAAAACGTTGCTTGGTTCTGGAGGGTCCTATCATTAACCTACAATCTAATTTTATATATTATTTATCTCCTATTATGGTCCTATAAACAAGAGAACAATGAAATGTCATCTCTTGATTTAAATCTCACTTTAATTCTCTACCAAGTGCTTTATTTGATCATAATTATTCTGGCATCAGAGTAAACCTGGCTGTTAATATTTAACCTGTATAAGCCCAGGAAACACCAGAAAAACTTCTTATGACAGAACAACAGAACACATTTCATTACACTTCTGTGAAGTGTCATACACGTATTATTGGAGGTCAGATTCCCTGGAAAAGACTCTGAGATGCAGGTTTCTGTGCTGGGATTTTATCAAGGAGTGCTCTGAGGATCAACCCCTGGGAGGAAGAAAAATAAACAAGATTGGGTAGGGCTGCTGTAGTCACAGCAATGACCTCAGAGGACCCTTTAGTTGGTTCTGGAGCTAAGATAGCTTCTAGAATTGTCCCTGGTTAAGTCATGGTGGCTGGATCTTGATAGATCCACCGCATTAAGGGATGGGACACAGATGACTGCAGAAAAGGGAATATCATCTTGGACAAGCAAATCTCTTCAGCAGTGGGTAGACACTGGAAGGCACAACAGTGTGGCACAACTGTCCCACCCTCCCAGCATCTGGAGAAGTGCAAGCTTCAGTTCTGAAAGGTGGAGGGTAATAGTGTCCCGGTAGATCCCCCCTAGCATCCGTATATATCTGGCTTGTACAACATTCTTTTTCTTGAATTTTTGGAACTAAGAGGTTGGGATACATTTGTTCATTGAAATCTGCATTTGTTCAATCCAAATACTGCATCTTTGGCATTGCAATAATCCTGGTGCCCGGTAAGCACCAAGACCTATAACTCATCCAAATGTTGCATTGTTTCTTTCATTCCCCGCCCCCATCCTTGATTCTTTAACTAATCTTCTTTGGGCAGTTTGCTTGCAGCACAGTGAGTAACAACCGCAGAGGAGTTTAGTCAGTCACATGACCCCTGTTACAGGAAGAAAGGTGTTTCCCCAAAGTCAGGAGTGGATGTAACCACAGAGATGGGGAGTAGCTACTGAAATTTTGGTGGTAGGGTAACACGAAGAAAGAACATGCTGGCACCCTTTTCCCATAGACCAGCAGATGTGATTCTTCTTTTTTCTTTCCAGTTTGAATCCAACTATTTAGGTAGATATAGTGGTAAATACGGATCAATCCTGATGAATAAATGGAAGTTATTGTTCATCACGAAGTAAATCAGTGGAATAAAACAAAAGGCAGAATCAATTCTGATGGGCTAATTTGTACTCTTGATAATTGGGTTTTGAAAATTTTGAATTGTACAATAAAATATCAAAAAAAGAGTTTGGGAACAAGATAGTTGTGCATTATATAATTGGATTGTATGGCAGTGTTCCTACTTACTACACCATCATTGGATATTTTCCCTGGGAAAGGCTTGGATGGGATAGTGAATAGAGGTAGGCTGGAGACTAGAACCCAGGACCCTGAATACTGAGGCAGAGGTGTAAAATGTATCACAGCCTCACCCAAAGCAGGAAGAATTTAGAAATGGCAAGTAAGAGTCCAAGAAGAAAATCAATACTTTTCTAGGATTGAATAAGTAAACAGAAGTTGGTGATCAAATATGGAGTGGGGGATCACAGACCAGGAATAAATCTACCCACAGGATAAATGGAACAACTAAACACAAAGACATTAATAGGGTTGTGAACACATGACTCCAATTCAAAAAGTATCTTAACACCTAAGATATTCAAACACTGAGCTATACCACATTGTTTTAGGACTTATTTTCCACATTTTTAAGGGCTTGTCTTCAAATAACAGGGAATGCAGAAGAAAATGTAAGCTGACACATGAGACAGAAAAAATGTTTTTTCATAGTGCACCTATATGTCAGATATTTGCTAAGCACTTGGTATAATTATATCCTTTCAGTTTTGTAAAAACAAGATAGACATAATCATTATTTTATATTTGAGGAAACTGGTTTGGGGGAAGTTAAGTAACTTGACCAAGTGGACACAGCCGAAGAGTAATAAACCTAATTTCAAATCTTCTACTTACAGAATCTAGGAATGTGGTTCATGGTCTATGAACTGACAGCTGTTTTTGTTGTTGCTGTTTTGTTTTGTTTTTTTTTCTCTCCATTTCTTCCCTATTTCCTCTAAGAACGGACTATACACATAATACAGTCAATGTCTTATTTCACTCCAAAATTATAAGATACATTTTGATGTATCTTATTTTTCAGATTTTTTTTCAGAACAGTAGTCATTTGTCACAATTTCTATAAATGTACACTTGATAGAATTTGAAGAAGATGTATACCTTGATTAGACATGTGATTATGGCATAAGTCCTTATGTATATTGGGCCCAGCATCTGTGTATTGGAAAATATGATAGAAAAAACACCAGAAACCGTATTTACTCATTTCCATATTTATTTGAAACCAAAAGTTGTTGTACTATTCGAGGGGCATACATGAAACCAGCAAAGCTATAAGAAAATGCGTAGCTTTTCCAGAAGAAAATAGCCCTATTTGCAAAGGTTGGACTTTTACCTAAAAGCTTTCACATAAAATAGTCTTCATGGTAGGTGGATGACTAGCGAAGCAAAAGAAGTCACTTGAGACTGGAGAGAATATGGAAAATCTATATATCCCAGAAATAACTTAGCTATTACATAATTTAAGTAGAAGGAAGACATGGAAGCATATCTCTGCCAACTGGTGTCATAACTTCTGAATCACTAGTCTTTCTTCAGTAAATTAAAGTAGGTCTTGGTAGAATTTTTAGCTCTGCTACCTCCACTCAGCATGTACCTGCACACAAGAATTGGGGCTTCTCACTAACCCAGCTTTCAAGCCTCCTGCTGAAAATATGTTGAGTATTAGAGGATAATATCTATTTTGTGATGCTTTTTAGGAAATGAGAAGGCAACTGATTTATTTAAAGCCATGAATCATTTCTTTTCTAAGTAGATCTTTAACTGGAAGAAAAGTCTTCTCTGAGATCAGATGGGAGACACATGGCGGTGTGTATCACACCTAATTTTGCTACTTGTGTGAAGGGTACAAATCCAGATGTTTTCTGACTCATGACGTTGAATGTGAATACCCATTAGCATAAGTGCCTCTGCTAATGAGACCAAAATGTGTTTTTCCCATAGACATGACATCTTATAATCAGGGTCATGAGAAAATACTGATTAAGGAAATCCTTGAAAAAAACTACAGGACAATAAAGAATATTCTTGTCTGACAGGTAGATGGCCAGTGGCTTTTTAAAAATAAGACATGTCTTAAAATGTATATACGTGGGTGGAAATATTAGTTTTGTGGGGAAAAAAAGATTGGTTAATTTCAGGCTAATTCAATAGGAAAGACCTCTTTCAGTGTTTCACTGTCTTGAATAATTTTGGCCTCATTTATGGCATCCATCTTTCTTTTTTTAAGACCCCAAGGTCACCCTTATAGATGCTCCAAAAAGAACCATATGGTCTTTTCCATGCGGCCACTGTGGAAGAGAACATAGCCTAGTTACACAAACTTTGCAAAGCTGGACAAAGCACTACTTCAAGATGGAATTGAAAACTACAAAGTCTTGTCAATGTTTCTGTGGACAGAAATCTCCAGGTACCTGAAAACAAAGAACACTTTAAAATATTTCCTTCAGATGACTTTAGAATTAAAATGTGGGTTCATAATACCTTTCTTGCTAATAGAGACAGCATTCGTAATGCAGCCGCTAGCCAAATTCAGTTTGGCACTAACAATATAGGAAAGAGGAAACATTCTGACATTAATTTAATTCAAGTAGTCATGAAGAATTGTGACTTATTTGACACAATTTTCACTTCATTTGAAAAATTAAATATGAAAGTTCTGAGTATATATTGAAGCTACATTCATTTGTGAGGCTGGTTATATATTTCCAAGGTCATAAAACATGCAGTATATTTGTGTTCATTGTTATCAGAAGGAGGAGGTCCTTCATCTTCAATAAAGTAGCCAAGGAAATTGTTACCCAGATGATTTAATTGCTCAATGTGATGATTCTTTTGTAAAAATATATGTAAATGTACAGTAGAATTATAAAAATATGCATTTATGTGTTGTCTTATGATTAATAGTAACAATGCTAGTTCTGTGATTTCTGATTTCCACATTTTAAAAATAAGAAATAAGTGACTCGGGGTTACTTGACTTGTGTGGAGCAAGATGAGTGGCAAATCCAGAATTTGAATGAGTGCCTCCACTCCAGAGCACACACTGGGCTGTTCTTTTGAAGGAGAGGTAAAGGGTTCACACAGCATTGAGAGGAGGATTAATTCTGTATCCTTAGAGAAGGTTTTAAGGAAGGACACTGTTGGCACCGAGACTTGAATCGAGAATAGAATTTGATGAGTAGGAAAAGGCCACCCATTTGCAGTACAACACTAAGTAGAGTCTGAGAGGTATGCTTGTGAGGATAGATTGAGTCACCCAATGCAGCTTTTTATATGAAATTTTGAAAAATAATTATGTTCATCTATTTTGGGAAATGAGGGAAGGCAGAGCAGATAACCTTGGGTTGGAAAACTTCCTACAGGATATTATAATTAACTTGGTTTGGATAAAAGAAGAAGTTAGAGAGCATATTCTTAGGTTCTAGACAACTTTGGTGTATAGCTTTCTATAAATCAGAGATAATTCATTAGAAAGAGAGAAATGTTATAATTTAGAACATGATGAATGTTGCTCAATTTAAGTGTTTTCCCATGAGTTGATAGGCGGTTGAGTCCTCATTTTCCCTGCGCTGAATCATCGCTGAGAGGCCCCAGAAGCTCTCTAGTCCTTCCTCCAGCCTGGCCGGACTCCAGCCCCTTCCCCTGCTTTCCTCTCTCCCAGCATCAGCACTCCGTCCCTATTGGTACAGGCAGTCGTTAAGACTCCTATCCCTCAACAGCTGTTCATCTTGGCATAGTAGGTATTTACTGCAATTTTGACCAAAAAAAAAAAAAAAAAAAATCCCACAAAAAGGAAAACTGTTACAACCAACGTGCCTCCAGGAAGGAGATAAAGCAGCAGTGCTGCTCTCGGAAGAGTAGGAGGCAGGAGGTTGGTGGGAAACGGGGCCGCTGATGACGTGCATTCACTGAACCAAAGGGCTCCTCAAACCACACTGCCTGGAGAAGGGTTTTTGTTATTGTTGTTTTGTTTTTTTTAAAGATTTTATTTATTTATTTATTTATTTATTTATTTATTTATTTATTTATTTGAGAGAGAGAGTGAGCGAGGGGCCGAGGGAGAAGCCCACTCTCCGCTGGGCAGGGAGCCCAATGTGGGGCTCCACCCCAGAATTCTGGGATCATGAGCTGGGCCGGAGGCAGATGCTTAACCAACTGGGCCATCCAGGCACCCCTTTTCTTTCTTTCTTTTCTTTCTTTCTTTCTCTTTTCTCTTTTCTCTTTTCTCTCTTCTCTCTTCTCTCTTCTCTCTTCTCTCTTCTCTCTTCTCTTCTCTTCTCTTCTCTT